>NC_041404.2:72391353-72468853 GCF_900747795.2 Erpetoichthys calabaricus
TAACCCTACCTGGCAGGTAACAGTTATGTTTGGTCATGAAGTCGTCTAAAATCCGCCACGTGCCCTCTTTTAATTGTGAGAAGCAGATATATATAGCCAAATTCTCGTGCTTCGTTGCGGTGAAGTACTGCTTTTAATTTTTTAAGAAAAGAAAACCTTTTTAAACGGATCGAAAATACAGTATACCAATAACAATTTGTTAAGGATCTGTTTTTTTCTGAACCTCGCTTTTCACAGCTGTCGTGCTACGGCGTGTGTTTCGTTTATTTGACAGTATGTAGATCGTGGTAATTACATTCATGGCATTCGTTTTCTGAATCACAATCTGACTGTATGGGTGGTTACCTGCCAGGTAACGCTTGTGGTTGGTCAGGAAGTCGCCTTACATCCGCCACGTGCCCTCTTTCTGTTCCCAGAAGCTGATCATAGAATGGTTTTAATAGTTTACTTTCAAATAATGCAAAGAGTATGCGACACGTGTTTCTCCCTAATTCTGGGCTCATCAGGCATACACACTCACTTCATCCCCTCTCGGGAATCGAATCTCTATCGTCAGCGCCAGAGTTGAAGCCCCTAACGTTGCTGTCAGCAAGTCAGCTAACATCCGCCATGTGCCGTCTTTCAGTTGCGAGAAGCAGATCATAGAATGGTTGAAACTGTTGCCCCTAACGTTGCGCTACGGCGTGTGGTTCATTTATACCTCGTGTCTTCTCATCAAACTTTTATCTCGCGAATATGTTATTGCAATCCGCAGCGGGAGCGTTTCTATAAACTTAATTTAAACTTACGTTTTACACCGTGCTTTGTTTCCCTTATGAACATGCTTGTATGCTTCACTCGCTGGCTTCTTATTGTTTCGCTCCCTTCTCAATTGTTTAATGAATTTTTTGTTCTTCGCTGTTTGCGGCTCTTCCTTCATTTCTCCCTACTCCGTTCTTTTATCTCGCGAATATGTTATTGCAATCCGCAACGGGAGCGTTTCAATAAACTTAATTTAAACTTACGTTTTACACTGTGCTTTGTTTCCCTTATGAAGATGCTTGTATGCTTCACTCGCTCCCTTCTCAATTGTTTAATGAATTTTTTGTTCTTCGCTGTTTGCGGCTCCTCCTTCATTTCTCCCTACTGAGTTCACAGTCTTTTCACGTGATTACGTGGGAGGCGTGATGACGTGACACTCAACTCCGCCTCCCACGGCCATCAAGCTGCCGTCCATTACAGTATATTGTCAAAAATGAGGTTCCAGTTATGACCATTACGCGTTGAATTTCGAAATGAAACCTGCCTAACTTTTGTAAGTAAGCTGTAAGGAATCAGCCTGCCAAATTTTAGCCTTCCACCTACACGGGAAGTTGGACAATTAGTGATGAGTGAGTCAGTCAGTCAGTCAGTCAGTCAGTCAGTGAGCCAGTGAAGGCTTTGCCTTTTATTAATTAGTATAGATAAAACCTGATCACCTGAACCTCTCTCCTCTTGTTCCTCTGCAGTTCAGCCGAAGACCCTGCCTCTCAATGACATTACCACTGATACAACCAACTTTTGACATCACTTCCGGCAACCCTGGATGACGTAATTTCTGGCACCCAGTATCCATCTTCTTGCCACATCAGTTCCTGTTCTGGCTGCCCTTACTCCACCTCTTCCTCTTATCCACCATATTTATAGCCCAGACTCAGCCTGTTAGTCAGTTCAGTTGTGAACTCTACATCTGCAAAGATGTGTTTTTTGATTTTTCTGATTTTTCAGTATTCAGGGTGGCCATCCCCAAACCTTTATCTGTCTGCTGCCTAATTTTTCAACCACTATATATATGTATATAAATGGAAGTGAGTGTGTGTGTCTGTCCAGCCCAGAAGTGCAAGGCTACAGCATGAAGCTCAAAGAAAGCAACTTTGTCGCCAAACTGAAACCGCTGAGAAAAGAGAAACTCCCTTAGCTGGTAATACACAAGCGAAGTGAGCACATCGGCAAAACAAAACCTCAGAGGAAAGAGAACCTCACTTAGCCGCTAATACACAGTCAATGTGATTGATTGACTGGAGAGCCAGAATACATGTTTTCTAGGAGTCCGGGCTTTTTACAGCATGGGCTTACACAGCTAGTATATATATATATATATATATATATATATATATATATATATATATCTATAATAATAAAAGGCAAAGCCCTCACTGACTGACTGACTGACTCACTCACTCACTGACTGACTGACTGACTCATCACTAATTCTCCAATTTCCCGTGTAGGTGGAAGGCTGAAATTTGGCAGGCTCATTCCTTACAGCTTACTTACAAAAGTTAGGCAGGTTTCATTTCAAAATTATACGCGTAATGGTCATAACTGGAACCTCTTTTTTGTCCATATACTGTAATGGAAGGCAGCAAGATGGCCGTAGGAGACTGAGTTGCGTGTCGCGTCATCACGCCTCCCACGTAATCACGTGAACTGACTGTGAACTCAGTACGTAGAAAAGAAGGAGGAGCCCCAAAGAGCGCTGAAGAAAACACTCATTACACAATTGACAAGGCAGCGAAACAATAAGAAGCGAGTGAGTGACGCATACAAGCATCTTCATAAGACACGAGGTATAAAAAAGCACGGTGTAAACCGTAAGTCTAAATTTACTTTATAGAAACGCTCCCGCTGCCGTTTGCAATACCATATTCGCGAGATACAAGTTTAATGAGAAGACACGAGGTATAAAAAAGCACGGTATAAACCTAACCTTAAATTAACTTTATAGAAACGCTCCCGCTGCCGTTTGCAATGCCATATTCGCGAGATACAAGTTTAATGAGAAGACACGAGGTATAAACGACAGTTTGCATCACTTTGTAACAGAGTTAAAATTGCTGTAGCGAGAAACTTTTAACTGCCGGGTCTTAGCTAACATTAAATAAACCCGTGGACATCGCAACATAACACAAGAGAGCGGCTCACGTGAAGTGACTGAACGCAGCAGGAGTGATCACTTCCATGAATCAAACCTGTTCAAAAAACACATTACACAATTGATAAAGTAGGAAAAGAATATGAAACAAAGCACGGTATAAACCGTAACTTCAAATTAAGTTTATAGAAACGCTGCCGTTTGCAATACCATATTCGCCCCTGCGAAGCGCGGTGATTTTGCTATATATATTAAACTATTTCAACCATTGTATGATCTGCTTCTCGCAACTGAAAGAGGGCACCGTGGCAGAAGTTAGCCGACTTGCTCACCAACCACAAGCGTTACCTGGTAGGTAACCACCCATACAATCAGATTGTGAATCAGACTACGAATGCCTGCAATGTAATTACCCCGATCTACATGCTGTCAAATGAACGAACCACACGCCGTAGCACAACGTTAGGGGCTTCGCCTCTACGTCCGAGGATCGATTCCAGTAAGGGAGTGCAGTGACTGTGTACTCCTAATGAGCCCACAATTACGGCGAAACACGTGTCGCATACTATGCATCTTCAAAGCACGGTGTAAACAGTAAGTTTAAATTGAGTTTATAGAAACGCTCCCGCTGCCGTTTGCAATACCATATTAGATGACTTTGTAACAGAGTTAAAATTGCTGGAGCGATAAATTTTTAACTGCCGGGTCATGTCGCGTGTTCTTGGGTAGGTACACCAAAAAATGTATACATTTATGCATGTAATGGGCAAACAAAAAATGTACTATACCCGAAAGCACTACAGTAGTACTCAATGTATCTTTACTTCTTAAATGTTAATGTTTTACTGTTTAATAATTTATACGCTTCTTATATGTTATTCAGATTCTTTTATCAAAATACCAGTAACAGCGCACTGCACGATAACGTGGAGTGAATATACTTGACATGACCATTCATAGTATTTATCCTCTTTCTCTGTACGTTTACCATTCGTTTGCTCAGAGGTTGATGACCTTGCTGCTTAATGAGCAGCTCTTCACCCTAGCGTCCCGCTGCTTCTCTTCTTTCGTCGGCATCTTTTCCCGTTAAAACTGATTTTTTTTAAAACTTAGTATGTTTTCTTTAATTTTTCAGTTAAGCTGGCACTTAAGTCTTCAATCTGCCTCAAGAATGATTAGCGGAGGTGGTAGACAATGAAAACGTCAGCCGTACGCATCCGCCACGCACGCACTGGTGCACGCAGCTGTGAGTTGACTCTACAATAAAATAAAATAAAGATAAAAAGAGCAATAACTTGCAGCACCGCTATTCAATTACACTTGCCTAACGCCTCTCCTAAGGGGAAATACTGTGGGATCTGGGCATCCGTCAAAGCAGCAATCACAAGCCCGATTACAAAGCGGGAAGCTGTGATTTGTCCTCTCCCTCCCATGTAACAATCGCAGCCCGTGTTGCAACGCACTATGTATGTATATGTATATATGTGTATGTGTGTGTATATGTATGTGTATATATATATATATATATATATATATATATATATATTTGTTCATATGTGTGGGAAAGCGAATAGTAGACGTGACATAGTATATGTGTACCAAATTTCAAGTCAATAGGTGAAACGGTTTGCGAGCTACAGGTGATTTAAAATCCTGGACAGACAAACGAATAGCCACGGTAGCGTATTATAGAAGAACATTTTACTGTTTAATAATTTATATTTATATGCAATGTGCTTCTTATATATTACTTCATATTCTCATATGATAATGATGTTAATGTTGTTTATATTGATTTCTATGTTATTGTAAGTGCCCTTTATTTGTGGAAAAATAAATTTGGCAATTAAACTTATTTTATACATACATTTTATTTTTTTCTCTTGCACTCAGTGAGCGAATCCACTGGGTAATCAGCTATATATATATATATATATATATATATATATATAGATATGTATGTATGTGTATATATATATATAGATAGATAGATATATGTGTATGTATGTAGATAGATATGTATGTATATGTATATATGTGTATATATATGTAGATATACAAATAAGTATATGTATATATGTGTATATATATGTAGATATACAAATATGTATATGTATATATGTGTCTGTATGTGTATATATATGTTGATATATGTATATATATATGTGGATGTGTATATGTATATATATATATGTATATATGTTTATGTATATATATGTTTACATAACCTCTTTAACACACTACTTCTCCGCTGCGAAGCGCGGGTATTTTGCTAGTATATATATATATATATATATATATATATATATATATATATATCTGCTTCTCGCAACTGAAAGAGGGCACCGTGGTGGATATTAGCCGACTTGCTGACCAAGCACAAGCGTTACCTAGTAGGTAACCACCCATACAATCAGATTGTGATTTAGACTACGAATGCCATGAATATATATATATATATACATATATATATATATATATATATATATATATATATATATATATATATATACAGACAGATAGGGGGCGCTGTTGTCCCCTTGAACCCTCAGACCACTTGTCAGACACCAGGTAAAAGTCCAATAATGTTATTTATTATAATAATAATGTGCCCAAAGCACCCTCCACTCCACAATACTCCAATAATAACTACAATAATAATCACAATACACAATCTTCCACTCCCAGCAGCTCAGTCACCCTTCCTCCCAACTCGGCTCACTACTGGGATCTCCCACAGTCCTTTTATAGTCCTTGACCCAGAAGTGCTTCTGTCCCTCAGCCCATGTGATTTCCTAGCACTTCCGGGTCAAATGAAAACGCCTTCTTTTCTTCAGCCCGGAAGTACTTTGTTTCTTCCATCCCCGTGACTAGGGAGTACTTCCAGGCTATATGGAAAATAGAAATCCTTGTTCCTCCCTGCAGCGTCTGCTGGCGGCTCCTACTGCATCCAGCAGGGCTGTGAAGGAAAACTCCAATGTCCATGATGCCCTGCTGGAATTCGGGGCCCCTCCATGTTGCAGGGAGAGCTCCATCTAGTGAAGTGGGGGTATTGGCCGGGATAAACTGCCACCCATATATCACTATATATATATATATATATATATATATATATATATATATATATATATATATATATATGGTTGAAATAGTTTACTGTCAAATAAATGCAAAGAGTACGCGACACGTGTTTCGCCCTCATTCTGGGCTCATCAGGCGTACACACTCTACTGCACTCCCTCTCGGGAATCGAACCTCGGACGTCCGCGCCAGAGGCGATGCCCCTAACGTTGCGCCACGGCGTGTGGTTCATTTATTTGACAGCATGTAGATCGGGGTAATTACATTCACGGCATTCGTAGTCTGTGTCACAATCTGATTGTATGGGTGGTTACCTACCAGGTAACGCTTGTGGTTGGCCAGCAATCTGCTAACATCCACCACGGTGCCCTCAGTTTGTGAGGAGCAGATCATAGAATGGTTGAAATAGTTTACTGTCAAATAAATGCAAAGAGTACGCGACACGTGTTTCGCCCTCATTCTGGGCTCATCAGGCGTACACACTCCACTGCACTCCCTCTCGGGAATCGAACCTCGGATGTCCATGCCAGAGGTGATGCCCCTAACGTTGCACCACGGCGTTTTATATATATATATATATATATATATATATATATATATATATATATATATATATATATATATATATATATATCAGTGCTGAGCAACGATTACAATTTTTAATTGCGATTAATTGCATATTGTCTGTGATTAATCACAATTAATTTCAGACAATCACAACAACCACATGTTATGTGCAAAATTCAATAATGAACTCAAAAGTAGTGTATTACATGTATTTGGTTTGCAAACAATTTAAACAAATAAGGTGCTTTTTAACAGCAGTATTCCCTTTACATAGTAGCAGTTAAAATATTTCTTGTAAATCTCAACTTAAAAATTAATGTAATCAAATCAAATATAAAACCAAAGCTATTTGCCACTGCCAGGGCATTACCGTTTTATCTACTTTGTTATAGAAAAACAAGTTACCCTCAGAGTCCAGAGCCACAATCACAACATTATAACAGACACCTCCGAGCAACAGCAAGTTAACATTTCTAAATCTGTTTTGTTTTTTATCTGAACAGATGCCAGCAAAAACATTTTCTTTTATTAGGGATCAGCATAAAAATATTTTTTTTTCCACAAAACTCAGTTTTCTGAAAAGCACACAAAGCAATGG
Organism: Erpetoichthys calabaricus; assembly: GCF_900747795.2. Classification (NCBI taxonomy): domain Eukaryota; kingdom Metazoa; phylum Chordata; class Cladistia; order Polypteriformes; family Polypteridae; genus Erpetoichthys; species Erpetoichthys calabaricus. The sequence goes on from NC_041404.2 coordinate 72,398,493, forward strand.
TTTCACACATAAATCAACATAAAACTTCTGTTGCTGTGTGTTGTGCCAGCTGTCGGCACCTGTTTGCAGTTTGCGGCAGCAGCAGCTGCGCGGGGGGGTGGTGCGACAGCCAGCAGGAATGCACGGTGGTCTGGCTGCCTTTGTGAGACAGGTGCGCGGGGGTGGCAGCTGCAGTGAGACGCAATATGGTTTGTACCTCCTGTCATCGTATGTGTCGGTCCTCCCAGGCGAACGTTGCCATAGGTGCATCAGCTACACGAACATGTTCAGCACCATGATCGGCTGGGGGCCGATCAGCTGATGCTGCTACATCTCCAGATCACTTGCATCAAAATTGGAGTCCAATTCAGAGATAATACGAAAAAAGTCATCCACGGATTATTTTGCTTTGAGCATCCACTTTGCTATCTCTCCACATGCCATTTTAGAAGCTGTTTGCTCTTCGCTACTCATGCATGCACAGGTAATCAAGGTCAAATCAATAAAGCTAACTTTTCTTCTAGCAAAAGCGTATTGAAAAGCGCTGTAACAAGAAGATCAGTGATCTCTATTGATCACTAGAGAGACTGAGGCTTCCAAAATAATAATAGTAATAACAAAAACTGCATTAATGCGCAATAAAATAATTGTCGGCATTAATTAATTAATGCATTAACACGATAATAACGCGCTAATTTGCCCAGCCCTGAGATATATATATATATATATATATATATATATATATATATATATATATATATATATATATATACTAGGGGGCTTCGCCCCTGCTCGCTTTGCTTGCCAAAACCCCCCGGCCTGTGCTACGCGTATGTGGATTTCACTTTCACCAAACAACAAATCTTTTATTCTTGTGGATACACCTCTTCATTGGGAAGAAACATTACTTTTCCCTGATGGCAACACAAATTAGATGATCTACAAGTCTCCGACTTAAAGTTTAAATCCCAGCAATATATTCGATCTCTTTTCACTGTTCCATTATTTCACCGAGTAATAATTTCTGTTTGTTCGCGCTAATGCGATCTTTACTATAATTTTTTTTAAACTTTTGAATTTTAGTACTTTCATTATCTCTAACCTGTTCTGCATGTGTATCGTGGCAGCGTTTTTGAATTCTTTATGATGTTCTACTTGGTCATCTACTCTTTGTCTTTTATTTCCGGTACTGGGCATGGATAAATCTCTTGGCACAAAGTCTCATCTTGTGGGACATGAAAGTATCTTGTCCAAGGTTAAAAACTCACGTCTCATCCCAGGATTTTTTTAGATATATAGATACAGATATAGATAATTTGTTGACTTTAAGTTTCTATTCCTTCAACAGTCTTTACCATGATTAATTGTGATTAACTACTTTCTAGCTGTCAGTCCTTATCTGGTTTATAAAACCTCTGGTTCTCTTTGTGTTAGTCAGAATGGCTCAAGTAGAACTATCAATAGATCTATGACATAACAATATATGTATACGTCGAACCCTTTGTAGAGCAACTTCAGAACAGTTTTTAAAAAGAGATCCATGACAATCACTCTATATTCCTCTGCCCTTGTTTTTCTACAACTCCTATTAAAATCTGTTCTGTTCTTCAATTGCTATCCCTAAGTAATTTTTCCACCTCTGTGTTTCAAGAATAATTTATTGTTGATGTAATCTTAGAAAATAATAAATTCATGATCTATAATACTGTTTTTCTATAATTATATACGGGGGGGGGGGGGCTTAACAGAGGCAGTGAAATTCTATCAAACAAGACAATGCAAAATTCAAGACAATACAGTAATACAGTTAGCAATAAACGGTTAATATATATGAATTATACATAAAGTGCCAAATGACAAAATACATGTTTACAAAGTTTTCGATGAAAGTGCAGATGGTGCAGATTCCCAGTGTAGCAGATAATAGCATAATATAATATGATATGAGCGAGCACAAGGGGAGAGTGAAATTATCAGTGGTTCAATATTCTGACATCCTATGGCAAGAAGTCATCTGAAATGGGAGTTATGAATGGTGACGGCCTAGCACTATTTACCAGAGGTAACAAGAGTGAAGAGGGTATGAGCTGGGTGACTAGCATTCCAGATAATTAACTCGTCCGTCCTTTAACATTGGATGGAATAGGTATTCTGGTGCAGAGCCAATAATTTAGATGCAGTTCTTACAATCCTTTGTAGCAGTTTGAGATCCTAGACAGTCATGTTACCAAACTACACCGTGGCGCATCCTGTCAGGATGCTCCCAGTGGTGCAGCAGTATAAGCTCAGCAGGGTTTTAGTTCCTACATAAAAGATCTTTAGCATCCTCAGGAATCCTTTGTTGTGCCCTTCTGAAGATGCAGCTGATTTTGAGAGTCAATGAGAGGAAATCTGAAAGTTGGACACTCAGTAACCTGAGGCTGCTAACTGTTTCCACTAATGGGATGTTGATATGAAGTGGGGTGTGACTGCCACTGTTTTCCTGAAATCACTCCTTTGTTTTATCAACATTCAGAGCGAGGTTGTTCACATATCACCATGTACTAGACGATTAACTTCAATCCTGTAGAAACTGGTATTGTTGCTAATGAGTTCAATCATAGTGATATCATTTGCAAACTTAATGATGCTGTTACCTCTTTGCCTTGCCACACAGTTATAGATGAACAGACTGTACAGCAGGGAACTGAGGAGACTGACATACAGTGCTCCAGTTTTGAGGACCAAGGTGGATGAACTTCTGTGGCCAGTTCTAACTGTTTGGGGACTGTATGTCAGATAGTCAAATGCCCAGCTACAAACCGAGCTACACAGACCAAAGTCACACCAGTCGAATTTTTGAGATAGTGTTAAACGAAGAGCTATTTTCTTTTCAGAATTTCCCAGTATAATATACAGAGCTAAACAGATAGCATGATCCACAGATCTATTTAGTTGATATGCAAACTGAAATGAGTCTAGAGTGGCAGGAATATTAGTTTATATATGACATAACCAGTCACAATCATAGTCTTCTTAAAACACAATGGGACCATGCCCAAGCACGGGAACAAGCTGAAGATGTTGGTATACATCTGTGACAGCTGGACATGTCTTGAGGACATGTAATGGAATGGCATCAGTCTAGTAGCTTTTTGAGTTATAACCCATTTAAACTTTTTCCTCACCTCAGCCCCTGGTATCTGCAAAGCAACTCTGCCTTTTATAAATAGTGCCTTCTCTGTCACGTTTGGACCATAAGTTTCAAATTGAGCGACAAAGTTGTCACGCTTGACTGGGAGTGGGAGTGAGGTGATTTTATGAACTCTAGTTACTTTGTTTTTCATCTTCACTAATACATTTTTCACTGGGCTTCTACTTTAATTTTGGTTTCCAATTTGGTTTTGCTTTAAGACTTATGCAGTCAGGTCCATACGTATTTGGGCAGTGATAACATTTTCATAATTTTGGCTCTGTGCTCTGTATTTGAAATAAAGTAATCAAGATGTGATTGAAATGTAGAATTTCAGTTTTAATTTAAGGCGTTTAACAAAAACACTGTATGAGCTGCTTAGAAAAGACTGCCATTATACATGCCCCCCCACCACACACACACATTTTCAGAGGCTCAGTAGTATTTGGATAAACTAACAACCATAAATATAATGATCATTTTCAAAATTTGGTTGAAAATCATTTACAGTTGATAACTGCCTGACGTCTGGAACCCATGGCCATCTCCAACTGTTGGGTTTCTTCCCTGCTAATACTTTGCCAGGCCATTACTGCAGCCATCTTCAGGTGCTGCTTGTTTGTTGGGCTTTCTGACATCAGTTTTGTCTTCAGGAAGTGACATACTTGTCCAGTTGGGTTGAGGTCAGTTGATTGACTTGTCCATTAAAGAATATTCCACTTAAATTGCACTAGGTTTGCTGTGACAGTATGTTTTGGCTCATTGTATATCTGTACTGTGAAGTGTTATCCTATCGGTTTTTCAGCAATTGGCTGAACCTGAGCAGATAGTATAGCCCCGTACACTCCAGAATTCATCCTGCAAGTTATGTCAGCAGTCATATCATCAATAAACACCACTGACCCACTTCCACTGGCAGTCACGAATGTCCATGCCATAACACTGCCTCCGCCATGTTTCACAGATGATATGGTATGCACGAGATCATGAGCTGTTTCTTCTCCTCTCCGTATTCTTCTTTATCTAACATTCTAATACATATTGATCTTAATTTAATTTGTCCAAAAAAAGCTTTTCCAAAACTGGACTGTTTTTTCAAAAATATTTTCTGGTAAAGTCTAATCTGTCCTTCCTATGTTCGAGGATTATCAATGGTTTGCACTTTGCGTTAAACCCTTTGTATCTACTTTCATGAAGTCTTCAATGAAAGGTTTACCTCCTGGAGAGTGTTCTTGGTTTGGATCTCCTCACACTTGGCTATGGAACAGCTTGTCAGTCAAATGTCCAAATACTTTTGAGCCCCTGAACATGGAGGGACCATGTATAAAAATGTCTGTCATTCCTAAATGGGTTATCCTATCTTTCTGTTAAACTCTTTGAATTAATGCTGAAAGCCTTCACTTCAATCATGTAATTATTTCTTCATTTCAAGTCCATTGTGGTGGAGCACAGACCCAAAACTATAAAAATTGCATCACTGTCCACATACTTATGCACCTAACTGTACTTTTCTCTCTATTATAAAAAAAAATCTTGGAAGGAGACGAGACGTGATTGTCTCAAAGAGGCACTTTCACATTCCGCGAGATGAGTCTTCATGCCACACCCGGGGCCAGATGTTATACATTGTGTTGTCACAATGTAATTCCAAACACGGAATCAAAATTCAATGCAATATTGATGAAAATGTAAAAGTGAAAGAGATCGAATATATGGACATAGGTGATATGACAGAAGTGCGCCGCACGAGATGCAGATCACATGGCACGGCAGCAGCAGCAAGCCAGCAGCTGATCGAGCAAAGAGGAGGTAAAAAAAAAACTATGTGTTTCCCATTGTATCACCGTTTAAGACGGGGTGTCGGAAGAGCAACCGCATCTCCTTGGGGTGCATTCAGCCCCCCTCTTCACGGCGTTGGGGTTGGTGAGCGAAGCAAAGTGAGCAGGGGGCAAAGCCCCCTAGTATCTTAACAATTTTGCTTTACTGCAATGCCATATTGTTTATCTATGACTGCTGCCATTTTGTGGTTCTGTTGCCTAAATGTAATATGTAATTACTGCACATAAGAGAGCAGTCTAGTAATTATTTTTCTGTAACGATGGGAGGCAGAAAGTCAAGGGAAAAGTTAGGTCATTATTAGAAAATCAAAGATATATTTAAACAAAGCCCAGGATGAGAACAAGTGATCACATAGAATCAATGCTGAAACCAAAATTTGTAGTCAAACACAAAAGGGGGCCTCTTAACCAGGTAGTCTAGAATTAGAACAAGCCTCACACAAAGTTTGAAACAAGAATCCACAAACTCAGACAACCAGGAATTGCTTGATGCTGTGGTATAGCGGGTCTGTGGCTTAAAAAGAGTGGCCCGATTTTAATAAATAAATAATGGGATACGCTTGTGCTGGGGAGTGGAGCAAGTGCGAGTGATTGTCTCTAGGTTGGTGCGAGGCGGTGGGCCATCGATTCGTTGCCTTGCCAACATGTGTGGATGGTCTGATTGTCTCATTAACAGCCCAAAGCGGCAATCAGGCAATCATACCTGCAACTGCTCCCCAGCATATAAAAGGGGAGCGCACATTCAAGATGGGGGAAAGAATCCAAGAGAGAGGAGAACAGAGGAAAATGAAAGGAGGCTAAAGGATTCAGAGAGAAGGCAGGAGCGAGTGAGCCGGTGCTGTGGTGAATGAATGAGCGAGTCAGCTCGAGAGAGACAAAAGGGAGGCAGCCTGGATGAGATCTCTTGGAATTGAGCATATGGTCAGTGTTCAGGGTTGGTGAAGTGGGTCACTCTGGCTGAATGATTTCCTGGAGCCAGCGGGCCAGCAGTAGTAGTGACTCGCCGAGAGTCAGCGGGAGTTGAAGGTTCAGATGGGGAGCCTTTCTGGAGCCATGGTCCAGGGAAGACCTGAGTCTGAGTCCAGATCAGGAGCCCTACTGTGGAGCCATATACCAATAGGAACCTGGACAGTTGACTGCACTTGCTGGTAGGACGTTTCCTCTGTTGCAAGGTCCCTTCCAGGATAAACAGAGGAGGCGTCAGTTGAAGAAGAGGCACAGGGCATTTAACAGAAGACAATATCCTGCCAGCTGCTTTAACCTTATTTTATAGTATTCTTCATTTATTTGATCATTTTAACCTCCACATCTCACCTGTTTTTATGGATTATTTATTTATTATGGACTTTGCACTGCACTTTTTGGACACTTGTTTTGTTTGTTTGTTTGTTTTTTTTTAATGAAAGCACTGAGCGCTTATGGAAAAAGATGATCCATTGAAAGAAGAAAAATGAAAGCACTGAGCACTTTGCCCCTTCCCCTTGCTTTTGTGGTGTCCCCATTTGCCAGCTTCAACACTCTGAAACGTTACCGGTGGTGGTGAGTTGAAGAGGCTCCTGGTGGGATCCGATAGTGTGGAGCTGGCCCACACTGTCACAAATGCTAACTTTTATAACTTTCTAGCAATAACATCACACACTCACATTTGTTCTACCTAACAACAGTCTTGTAACCATAAACAAGAGAGGCACAAAATGGCAGTGTTCATATTAAAAACAAAATGAGGCCACAGGAAAAACATTCTTTTTTAAATGTTGATGAAAACACAACAAAACCATCAATAATCATGACCACTGAATTAATTGGCTTCAGAAACTTTAAAACAATTATTTAAAGCCAAGAAAAGACTGTTAAAATTAAAACAAAAGTAATTTATTGCCACTGGAAGTTACTACCAGTGAAGTCTAGTTAAAGCCAGCATTACACATCAGTATGCGTCCAAGAATGTGGATACAAAATCTTTTGCATGTGCACTGGTTAAAGATTATTGGTTTTTGGACTTTCTTGATAGGTTTCTGTGTTTTCTCCCTGAGGGTGAGACAGTAACATTTTATTGAAAATGACCAGGAGATCAATGTAGTCAGATTAAGCCGAACTCAAAGTGGTCAAACCAATTACACGGTCAAAACTGAAATCATAAACCAAAACACAAGACCAAAAACAGAACGTATAATCTAAACAACAGGAAGACACTAAGTAAAGGTTTCTAACGTACGTTATAAGTTTTTATCCATCAATTCCAGATACTGAGGAAATGCTTATCATGAACTTTATACCCCTGACTCCATGACATTACCACAGCTCACTACCAAGTCATTTATCTAGCAAAGCAGCAACAAGTACTCTGTTAAATGGAGATGCCTGTGACAAACAAAATTGTGCAGTGGATAAGAAATTAAAGCAAATTCACTTTTTCAATTCATGTTAAAACGAGAAACCAATGTTTTTGGAATCTTTGACAGTAAAAAAACTCAAATGGACATATACTTTGTTTATATAAGAACCCACAAAATTTAATTAGAAATCAGAACTTCTGCTTACCAGAGATGCAGACAGCAGAACAGAATTTGATATACACCACAACCAGATAGGTATACTCATTAAGACTGTCAGAGGAGTCTTTAAAAATAGACTAGTGAGTCAAATCCAAAGAGTGTTGTTGTTGTTGTTAGGACTTGTGTTCCAGAGTCCAGCAATGTGCTTTCCTTACAAACAACCTGTAAGCAGGAGGCAGAAGCACACGAGTGGCTGGATTTTTCAAAGTGTGGATGGGGGTTGGGCCTTATATGTGACTTTAATTGTGGTGTGAAAGTTCTCAAGAGTCTTTTCTTGGGAAGGTAATATTTTGGTGATATTTAAGGAGGACTTTCTTGAAGTCTCAATGAATAAAGCTTCCCACTATAATGGACATTGCTTTTGAGTGCATACATTCTTGATTACCACTAGCAGTGTACAGATTGTCCAGAGGCACTGCTGTGAAAGGTAGTGAGCAGCACTGAGGAGACATGTTCCAGCAGGTAGAATAGTCAATACTTGATTGTCAAGTACTCCAATAACAGTGAACAGGACTGTGAAACAGTATCCACATTAGTGAATCTGGAGTTGTTGATAAACAAGCACATACACCACCCACTTTTTCGTTATGAGTGATTGCCATGCTGCAGTGATGCATTGCATTGAAAAGACCTGAAGTCGAATGGCTCTTTATAGCATGCTTGCGTTCTGCAAGGTTTCTGTAAAACAGAACACACTTGCACTCCCTAATATGCCTTTTGAAGCCAATGTGGCAATGGAATTCATCTAGCTTATTTTACATGGGCTGGATGTTAACTAGCATAACACTGGGATGGGAGGCTGAGTTTGACACCACACCAACCAGGTCAAAATGTCACTTCATGCAAAACACACATACACTTTCCAAGTCTGTCAATGGGCACTATTGTTTGGTCTGTTTGGTACACTCCAAACAATGTGTCTAGGTAATCCAGTTAATTTAAATGATTTAAAAATACAATCAATTTTAGCTATCTTCAGGGAACTACTCATACTAAAGTATTGATCCTATAGGAAAAATGGGGATACAATTTTGCTACCTATTACCATATACACATAATTTTGTGTACCAAAAAACAACCAAGTTCATCACAATGCATCCTGTCATGGGTCCAGTACACATCCCCAAGAGGCAAACTAGGTCATGACCATTGGGGGAGACTGAGTCAAGTGGAAGCGCCAGGCCTCGGCTCTCACACCCTCAAGGCTTTGTAATGATCCTTCCACAGTTTTACCTACAGAAAACCTGTTAGGACTTTTGCTTCCCCTAGATAGTCAAGTTTGATTGTCTACCTGGCCTCACTAAACCATCCAATCAGCAGTAGCAATGGAGTTGTGTACAAAGGCCAGGAACTTAATCATTAAGAGCTTATGACCCACACTTCATTGGGAACAATTGCAAGCGCCAGACCCCATCATAAATGGAGTTCAACAGCTTACCCACACCTCTCAGCACTGGGTACAAACTCGTTGATCTATTCAGTGTAGTGTGCGTGCAGCATGGACATCTGAGCTGTTAGAATCTTAGGGCATCTCAGACCTATTAATGCTCAGTCTCACATGTGGCTGCTCTCAGGCCTGTCAGAGCTTTTTTCTACTCCATATGGCCATGAATAGGCCCAATTAGACTGTGAGTGTTGCGAAATGGGTTACACTTTTAACCAAGGGGATAAGCAAATCTGCAGGAACAACAATTTGCTTTATAATACCTAATATTCAGCAAGGTCTGGTGGTCACAAACAATAGAATATGTAGTTAAAAACGTCTAGTAAAAAACATCAAAAACACAAAAAATAGTGAAAGCAATGCATAGGATGTCATGATGGGAGAGCACCATTTTAATTTCTCTATTGTGTTTCAGCAGTGGCTTTGTCCACCTGTAAACTTCTGTTTTCAGCCAGACATTTTTCTTTTCTTTCCACTTGTCATTTATAATTCATGGTTCAGGAACCTCACTAACTCTTGTTACCAAAGTTTCAACAATTTTTTTCTCACACTCTCCTCCTTCACCTTCCAGGCCTTCTCCCTCAGTTCATATTTCCTCCTACTTTTATTCATGCCTGTTACTAAAAAATCTTGCACAACTAAATGATGTAGTGATTAAAACCTTACTACATGGATCACCTTCATATTTTTCAGCAGACCCAATCACATTACCAACAAATGGCCTATCATGCTTCTTCCACTACTAAATTCACATCCATCACATTGTTTTCCTCCTCCTTCTTAAGCATGATGTTGTACATAACTATTTCCATTGCATCTTCAAACTTGAGAATCCTCTCACTCTGAACATTCTTGGTGCCTAAACTAAAGCCCGCATGGACTGTCTGGCTGGTGCTGGAGGGATTCATCGTCCCTACTTTATGGGAGTTCTGATTGACCCGGATGTACTTCCATCGGGCAGTGCACTAACACTAGAAGTACTCCCAGGTCCAACATAAAAGTAGCCATTCAACCTCATCCAGGCAAGTTGGAGTCAGGTGGAAGAAGGACAAAGCTCACTTGGAGGAGTGGAAGGAGAGAGGAAAAGAGAAGGAGAAGAATTGTTGTGCAATTGTGTTTATTAAAGAAGCCTTTTTGTTACATATTTGTTAAAAGAAACCTTTTTTATTGGATCAGGACTGGTGGTTGTGTCTGAGGTTTGGGGTGCTCCAGTGCCCCCTAGTGGTCACAATGTCTGATTTCCTTCCATCCAGACTTTCACCAACTTTGCCTGATTTTTCTCATCATGTTCCCAATATTCCAAGTCACAATTCTAATACCATCTCCATCACATCTCTTACTCACTAGCTCTTGTTCATTTTTCTTGCCACCAAGCCAGTCTCCCCACAGTCCATTAGGTCTAAGACCACCATAAATCTCATTTCCCCTGTTAGTGGTCTAGCTGGGAGTAAGAATTACCCGAAGAATATTAAATAGTAAATACCCTGAGTTGGGGTTGTTACTCAAAGAAAGTAATCCATTACAAATGACTAATCACTTCTCTCAGATTACTCATTACTTTCTGGAAACTAATCTTATTACTAATTACTTAACTTTAACATTACTCCCTGAAACAATGCAAAAATAAACCTTTTAACAAGCACACATGTGACACCCAAATTTCCCTTCAGTATTTTAAAGAAGTAGCAACCAATAACAGTGAACATGAATTGAGCAGTTAAACAAGTAGACGACATGGCTGATATTAATGCTGTGCCATTTACAACATATGAAACAGCAAGAAGAGGCCTTTAGTCCACAGAAAGAATTCTGTGGAAAATAAAATGGACTTAAGCACTCAAACACTTGCAAACATGGGGCTGGTAAGTGGCACAATGATCACTAGTGCAGCAGTCCACAGACGAGAGCACTTATTGATCAGTAAGCCTGCAGGGTACACTTGTGTCTCTCTTGTCATTGTGCCTTTTACACTATTAGTATGGTAGGTGGAAATCAAAAAGAAAGCATTTACAATTTGTAGTTAACTATGTTATAATCTCTAACAATAAAGTTTAAAATTCTGTTAGTTTCCTGTATTCTGTACCGAAACTTTTCTCCATTTTCGCAGGATTGTTAAAGAGATTTGATGGAAAAAATTAAAATAAATGTTGGGATATGCTGTTACATCTTGCAACACATGCCGATTTCAGCGTTTTCATTTGATTGGAGAATGAAGACTTCTTTTGCCTCCGTAAATCTAATTCCTGATGCGCTCTTTGATCAAGCTGCTGTGCTATATAATGAGCAGAATTATGAACAAAATGCAGTTAACATTTCATTCTAAAAGTTCCCAGACTGAAACTACGGTTCACTTTGCCTCATTTTCCTTAAAGCTGTGTTAAATTCTTCCTGTTCATCATATGTCGTAAAACTGAAATGTTGCTATCCCTCAAAGTAAAAAGCAAAATCTTTGTATCTTAATACAGACAAAGTTGACTTCTTTGTAATCCTGAAGTAAAGCAAACTCTTGTGTAATATAATAAAGTAACACTTACCTCTGATATAGAAATGACAGCGTTATAAACTTCAATGTGCCCTGAGTCTTCATGAACGTAGCGCTCATGTGCAGTACAAATCGTTAGGTGACAGATCGGGTAGCCACTCTCGCCTCCTTGAATTTAAGAGAGATGACATGCCCGCCCTTTAAGATATTTACATATTATCTACTTAGAAACACAAGTGTAACCCAAGTAATGAAACTCTAGTGAAGTCAGTAACTGTAATGTGATTACAAGAATTTCATCTTTAAAATGTTACACTAATTCTTTACTGAGAAATGTAATTAGATTACAGTAATACATTATAGTACTTTATATCACATTTCCTTGACTCAATAAATACCAAAGTACATAAAAATATGGTTTACACTGTTTTTAACAAACTGCAGCACATCCCACTGAAGCAAATCAACAAGCCTCATGCAATGGGACGCAAGTCAAAAAGAGAGCTCACCAGTAACACCGGAGGAACTACAGAGCTCCACTACATGAGTGCAGTGTTTTTAAAGGGCACTCTTATAAATTAGGGATTTTTTAGATTCTTTAATGGAAGAGATTAAATACACCCACTTGGACCGAGGTATCATTTCACAAAGTATTTCAGGAGCTGGCAGCACCGTGTCAGTCCACTAATCAACCAAACCCCAAATCACTTTTCCAAAGGAGGTTATTTATAACATGGAGAAGACACAGAGCGAATAAATAAAAAGGCTGTGAAACAATGACACATCCGAACAGATGGTTTCCTTATCCATGTTTGTTTAATATCAAAGAGTTAAATTATTATGTCTTTACACTGGACATTCTTGTGAAGTTGTTTATTTTTACAGCTGCCTAGTTGTATACCTTGAAATCCTGCATTTTTTTAGTCAATAGAGTGTCCATTTTACAACATCCTATAGAACCAGGGGCCTCCACCCCAGACTTCTTCATTGTTCATACATCTGGACATGTAATATGTAAAACTGTCACTTTTAATGTGCATAATCTACTCAATTGACAGTTGAAACACTTTGGACTTCAGAACAGTATTTCTGCAGTTTGTGATGTTTCTGGTTTTAGTTATCTTTGTGCTTTAAGCCAATCTGAAACACAATTTTGACAACTTGTTTTACTGCCTTTTATATTGTTCATTATATAGATACATTACATTCTTATGTTATGTTTGAAGGCCTGCACACCATAAGCAAGTATGGGGTGTCAGTTTTTAAACAACACACCTAAAGCAGTCATAGAAGAGCTGACAGGCATTCGTGAAATGTTCAACTGTTCATTGATGTCTCTTTATGCAGCACTATTGGTTAAACTGTCTCTGTCTTCTCGTATTCTGATATTCTTTTTTTCTCAATTTTATGTGTTCGTCCCCCCTTTTTAACTCAGTCATCCACTGGCTTACATGTACTAGCTGAAACTACTCTTTTCTGCATAATCATGTTTTACTTCAAGCAATAATATTTTATTTGTTAAATGAGTCATTAAGATTACTATAGGAAGAGAGTTTTGGCTGATTGAAAATGAAAACACTTTATGCCAGATTCTGTCTTCCCACAGTAGTGTACATGAACTACACGTAAAGCCCATTTCTAAGTTTAGCCCAGTACGAACTTGTGACACTGGAGCAGCTGCTTCTAGGAATTTGCAGGCCCCTTCCAAATACAAGATAGTGCAAGTTCACAGGGGGGGTCTCAGGGGTCAGCTGGATGCCAGTGACATGTGAATCTCACCCACCACCTGTTTCTGGACATACAGGATGTGTCATTTTCACTAAGTGTTTGTGTCAAGCCTTGTGTACTACTTCTCTCACTGGGGCACAGCCAGGCAGTTTGTTTACCAACAGGACAGGATTTTACCGCTATGTCCTCGAGAGGTGGTTAAGCACTGATGCTTTCAAAGAGAAAATCTGAACAAATACACTTCACCAAATTTTAGAGGGATCAATATTATTAATTAATTTTTCTAAGACCGTTTTTTTCCAAGACAGATTCTGAGAAGAACAAACGCCAGGGAAATATGGTTATTATGAAAAGAAAGGTCACAAACTTTTTGCTGTAACATAACTACCCACCCAGACCCTGGCTGGGCATTGTACAATATATATGTTGGTGTAAGCCATTGTGGATGAGCTTGAAGAAATAAAGCACACAAATAAATTTGGGTCTGTTGCCGGTTAGGTTAAGTAATAACTTGATCGATATGGTGACTGTGCTAAATGTCACTTCAGGAGACTGAGAAGTAAAAGAGAAGAAGAAAGGTCAGATGATCATGATTGTCACATTTAAAAACCAATATTAGTATTCTTAACAGTAGCTCTGACAAGGGTGTGCAATGCTGAATGTGTAGCTGGGGTTTTGCTGTTATAATCTCCAACTTTTAGAATTTGTTTTGTGTCATTTCCCGTGCAGTTCTTACCAAACTATGTATGGATTATTTTTTATGTTTTAAGACTATATTAATTCAAAATTGTGTTTAATTTTGTGTATAACGTATTCTTAAAAAGTTAATTATTTAATCATGTTTTATACATTATGCTTTCTGTTTGAGCGCCGCAATATTAGGTAACCGTTTCTGCTGTCTTCATGGAAATCCTTCCCAGAATTCTCCACGGTGTGCTTGTTTGTGAAGTCATTTTAGGCTCAATGTGTAAAAGGTCACCCTGGGCATTTCTGGGGTATCCAAGCTTGATGAGTAAAGCTTACTTTGCTGCGTTAAAAGATTTTTAATTAGTACTTCATGGTTTCTCAAGTCCCCTCTACTGTTTCTTGACTCTGAATCTTCAATTGCATTATGGTTTTGATGAAAGATCTCCTTGCCACTTTGTTTTGACCTTTAGTTCATTCTTTGACTTTTGATTCTCTGATTCTTCGATTTTTCTTTTTACGGTCTCTTGAGAGTCAGTGTATTTGCTAATACTGTATTGGTAAACAGTCCATTCCATAGTTTGGAGGTCATATATCTAAAGGCTCTGCCAGTTGTGATCCTGCCTTTCCAAAATCTCAAAAAAGGTACAGAACTCAAGAAAACAAAAGACATATGTATACCCCACATAAGTAAAGACAAAGCAGGGGTAAAAACTAGGCAACCCATCCTGAAACAATTATGATAAATCAAAGTCACAAACCAAAAAATGTGGAAGCTAAAGTTGAAAACCTTAGCTTCTCCTTAAAAACTGTGATTATGAATTAATAAACATAATCGTATTAAATAAACAAAACACAAACAGAACAAAATCAAAAACAGAATTAACATAATTTACAAAATAATATTTGAAAAACAACAAATGTTAAATAAACAGGAAAAAACATTTGAGCAAGAAAAAATACTCTAACTGACCCATGACTCTGCCTCCTACTGTAGTCTTACTTAGGCTTAGAATTCTAAAAACACCTGGATATTTATACTACAAAATATTTTGTGGAGTTTAAGCATTAATAGTTCTGTAATGTAAAGGGGCAAAGACAGGTACAAGAGTAAATCAAAAAGTAGAGGCAATTTGATAATCATGCAGTACCCACGACAGATAGAAGCTGGCGAAATACAACACGTTCACGATGGCTTATGGGTAGTTTGGACATAGATAGATAGATAGATAGATAGATAGATAGATAGATAGATAGATAGATAGATAGATAGATAGATAGATAGATAGATAGATAGTGGACATGGCCTTATGTTTCAGACTCTTGTCATGTTGGAAAGTCCAAGTGTGCCTCATGTACAGCTGCCAGACTTGATGAATATAAATTTTCTCCAATATGTTTGGATAACTTTCTGCATTCATCTTGCCATGAATTTTGCCTAAATTCCCTGTGCCACTGTAGCTCACACACCTCCGTATGTCATGGTGGGGCTGGTGTGCTTCTTTTCGTTGACTCTTCCCCAAACATAGAATTAATGAATATGACATTAAAGTTCAATGTTGGTCTCATCACTCCAAATGATTTTGTTCTAGAACTTTTTGAGGTTTCTCTGGGTGCTCTTTGGCGTATTGTAAATGGGCAGTTTTGTGGTATTGCCATGCAGCCCGTTTTTGTTGAAGTGTCTCCTTATTGTGCATACTAAAACAGCCGCAACACTTTGTTTCAGTGGAGCCCTTAATTAAGGTTGCTCGTGGGTTTTTCTTTGTCTCCTGAACATTTTTCCTTTTTTGGTCTACCTGACTGTGGCCTAGTATTAACAGAACCCCTAATTTTACACTTCTTGATCAGAATCTGAACATTAAAGTTTGGCATTTTTAATTCTTTGAATATCCTTTTATATCCTTTTCCTAATTTATAAAGTTGAACTACTTATTCGCACAGATCCTTTGACAGTTATTTTGCTTTCCCCATGTTAGAGCACCCCTGGATGAAATGTGTCAGGGTGTCTCAAGAACTAAAAAGCTCATGGACTACTTATACACAGACGCTAATGACAATCAAACAAAGCCCAATTGTGCAGATTTACCCTTCATAGCCATTCCATCTTGTGTGTGAACTTGAGTGAGTATTATCAGGCCAAACATACAAGGGTATTTAAAGTTCTGATCATGGCAATCTATATGATTTCATTTATCATTATGATTACTACTACAATTCTGAGATGATAAATACCTTCACCTGACCACTATTGCTAAATAAAAGAATGGCGTTTTGTCTATTCACTCATACAGTCATATGAAAAAGTTTGGGAACCCCTCTCAGCCTGCATAATAATTTACTTTACTTTCAACAAAAAAGATAACAGTGGTATGTCTTTCATTTCCTAGGAACATCTGAGTACTGGGGTGTTTTCCAGTATTTAGTTTAGTTAGTGAAGCAGTATTTAGTTGTATGAAATTAAATCAAATATGAAAAACTGGCTGTGCAAAAATTTGGGTCCCCTTGTAATTTGGCTGATTTGAATACATGTAACTGCTCAATACTGATTACTTGCAACACCAAATTGGTTGGATTAGCTTGTTAAGCCTTGAACTTCATAGACAGGTGTGTCCAATCATGACTGAAGGTATTTAAGGTGGTCAATTGCAAGTTGTGCTTCCCTTTGACTCTCCTCTGAAGAGTGACAGCTTGGGATCCTCAAACCAACTCTCAAAACATCTGAAAACAAAGATTGTTCAGTATCATGGTTTAGGGGAAGGCTACAAAAAGCTATCTCAGCGGTTTAAACTGTCAGTTTCAACTGTAAGGAACGTAATCAGGAAATGGAAGGCCACAGGCACAGTTGCTGTTAAACCCAGGTCTGGCAGACCAAGAAAAATACAGGAGCGGCATATGTGCAGGATTGTGAGAATGATTACAGACAACCCACAGATCACCTCGAAAGACCTGCAAGAACATCTTCTTGCAGATGGTGTATCTGTACATCATTCTACAATTCAGCGCAATTTGCACAAAGAACATCTGTATGGCAGGGTGATGAGAAAGAAGCCCTTTCTGCACTCACGCCACAAACAGAGTTGCTTGTAGTATGCAAATCTCATTTAGACAAGCCAGATTCATTTTGGAACAAAGTGCTTTGGACTGATGAGACAAAAATGGAGTTATTTGGTCATAACAAAAAGCGCTTTGCATGGCAGAAGAAGAACACCGCATTCCAAGAAAAACACCTGCTACCTACTGTCAAATTTGGTGGAGGTTCCATCATGCTGTGGGGCTGTATGAGTAGTTCAGGGACTGGGGCCCTTGTTAAAGTTGAGGGTCAGATGAATTCAACCCAATATCAACAAATTCTTCAGGATAATGTTCAAGCATCAGTCACAAAGTTGAAGTTACGCAGGGGCTGGATATTCCCAAAAGACAATGACCCAAACCACAGTTCGAGATCTACAAAGGCATTCATGCAGAGGGAGAAGTACAATGTTCTGGAATGGCCATCACAGTCCCCCTGACTTGAATATCATCGAAAATCTATGGGATGATTTGAAGCAGGCTGTCCATGCTCAGCAGCCATCAAATTTAACTGAACTGGAGATAATTTGTATGGAAGAATGGTCAAAAATACCTCCATCCAGAATCCAGACACTCATCAAAGGCTATAGGAGGCGTCTAGAGGCTGTTATATTTGCAAAAGGAGGCTCAACTAAGTATTGATGTAATATCTCTGTTGAGGTGCCCAAATTTATGCACCTGTCTAATTTTGTTATGATGCATATTGCATATTTTCTGTTAATCCAATAAACTTAATGTCATTGCTGAAATACTACTGTTTCCATAAGGCATGTCATATATTAAAAGGAAGCTGCTACTTTGAAAGCTCAGCCAATGATAAACAAAAATCCAAAGAATTAAGAGGGGTTCCCAAACTTTTTCATATGACTGTATTTTCCAAAAATACCTTGGCTAACATTTTAACATTTAATTGTGCCAGTGACATATAAACTTATGAGCACACTTGCATATTTGGTGTCCTTACAGTGTTGTGCTTGAAGACGAATTGTTTTAGACACGTCTCAACTTGGATTTGAGACTGGCATTCATCCCAGCTAAGCCCCCAAACTCTCCTCTCTGCTTCTCTTTTTCCCTTAACCTCCCTCCCCCCACATACCCATTCCTACCATCTATTGTGTATTATGCAAATCCTATTATGGACCTCTTTTTATAATTAGAATTTAGGTTAAAGACCCCTTGCCCTGCAACGCTGCTACATGCTGGCCTATTGTATTTCACAGTGTTCTGCCGTCCTCTAAGAGCCCAAATCTCAATGACTGTTTTACTCATGCCTAATGTATGCATGGATTATAAATTCGCTTCTTGAAAGCCCCGCAGGCTGGGCTTTGCCCCTGATTCTGTATGACATTGTTACTCCTTAGGGGCCGCTTGCCTTTGTCTCCCTTACTAGGTTTTATTCTTCTCAAAGCAACAGCGAAAGCATGATCGATTGATGGTGGTTCAGGGTTATACAAAGCAAACTGGTAGCCAAGATTTTTACTGGGAGTTGTTTTATCATAATGGGGTAAAAATGAACAAAGTTTGGTTTGTTTTTATCAAGCTGTGTGTGATACAAGCAGCTAGGAAAAATGTGTGAAACTGAAGAGTCAACAGTATTGTACTGTAATATTTTTATTTTACTATTATACTGTATTGAGGATTACTAGTGTTTTGTTCTTTGTATTGTATTGTATTGTATTGTATTGTATTGACCTCCTTGTCTTTGACACCCACTGCACGTCCAACCTACCTGGAAAGGGGTCTCTCTTTGAACAGCCTTTTTTAAGGTTTTTTCCATTTTTTTTCCCTACTAGGGTTTTTTTGGGAGTTCTTCCTTGTCTTCTTAGAGAGTCAAGGATGGGCAGGGCCTGTTAAAGCCCACTGCAGCACTTCTTGTGTGATTTTGGGCTATACAAAAATAAACTGTATTGTATTGTATTGTTTATGTGAGACTCTTTGATCATGAAACGACAAAATTTGTGGCATATTTGTAGCACTGCTGCTATATTTGTTCTCCTAGATGTGCACAAATATTTACTCTTACTTAAGTCTACGGTCTTCTAACATACATGATGTGAAATAAATTATTAAAAGTCTCACATTGTCTGAATTAAAACCAGAGCATTTTATTAAATATCTTTTATGGAATGTCATTTCAAGGAGCTCTCATTGAATTTTGCACACTAGGGAGATGGGGCGGTGTAGTGGTTAGTCCTGCTGCCTCACACATCGACTGTCATAAGTTTGAACCCTGCATTTATTTCTGTGTGGTGTAAAGCCATTTATGGTCAGGACCAGGAGTGTAGCATGTTGTACACTGTCCTGAATGGGGGGTCTTTTGGAACAGAATGCCAAGTATGAAATTATTATAAGGATCCCAAGAAGAAGCTGTTTTGGGGATGATACAGTATAATACTGGAGGGTGATTGAGGAATAGTAAGCAATAATAATCTAGTCATCTGATAGGTGACAGCAAGGGAACATGTGTCCTTATGCTTGGACCCCTGATTCCAATTTGATTAGACAAGCCAAAGTAGGAGTGTCTCACCCACGTAATATAGTTTGAGGTTCAGGACTGCAGGTACACTTGAGGCAGCATGGATGGTGCTAGAAGTTCCATTAAGCATTCCTGAAGCCGAAAGTAATACCACTAGGGAGCTTAAAACTCCTTCCAGCCACTGAGGAGCAGAAGTAAAGGTTAGGCTGGTAGAGAGGAGGAGGAGAAGAGGTCAGAGGTGACTGAAGAAGTGTCAGAGAGCTAAGAATTTATGGCTTTGGAAGTGGAACCCCATCTGTCAGGGTGATCACTTATACAGTAAAACTGGCAGTATTTATTTTCTGCTTATTTTTTTACTTGGTGTTCTCCTTGGGCATAAACTTTCCCCTGTATTTTATTTAGTTAATAGAATATCCTGCTTTTAGTCATTTTCAAGGTCAATTTGTGCTCTGTAGCACCCCAGAAGTTAACAGTAAGTTTTATACAAAAGTGTATTGCATTTTCAATCATGTCTATAGATCAGATGTCCTAACTAAAAGCAAAGCAGATGTATTACATTTCGATTAGCAGCAGCTCTGCGTGTATTGCATTTTAATTTGAGAACATGATTTATTTCTGCTGAAACAAAATGTAATCAAATGACCAATCAGCGTCAAAATGAGGAGCCAGGGGCATTAACATTTGGGGAAAGAGATGTTACAATCACAAGTGTGATGTACTTGGAAAGAAGGCGAAAGGGGAGTTGATAAGGCAGGAGGTTTGCCATCTCATTGAACAGAAGGAAGCTGGCAATCTAAATGACGATTTCATTTCATGTCAAAAGAAGGAAAAAACTATAAATACTAGGGGGCTTTGCCACTGCTCGCTTCGCTTGCTACGCGCCAGCAACTTCACGTCTCTGATGCTCGCGTATATGGATTTCACTTTCACCAAACACCAAATCTTTTAATTCTCGTGGATAGGCCTCTTCATTGGGAAGAAACACTACTGTTCCCTGATAGCAACACGAAATAGACAATCTACAAGTGTCTGACTTAAACTTTAAAGCCAAACAATATTTACATACTTCTGTCATATCACCTATGTCCATATATTCAATCTCTTTTCGCATTTACCTTTTCGTCAATATCGCATTGAATTTTCATTCCATGTTTGGAATTACATCGTGACAATGCAACGTATAACTAACTGCCTGTAAGTGAATATCGTTTCTTTCTCTCTACACGAACTGTGTCTGACAATAGCATTCACACAAATGAGAAATGATTGAACCGTGTGCGTGGTTGTAAATGTTTTAGATGTGGGCAGGACTTTTCCAAATCTCTTTACATAAAGTCTTGTCTCACAGGGCTTGAGGTTTTCTCTCGCGGGATTGCACTTTCACCAAATAACAAATCTTTTAATTCTCGTGGATACACCTCTTCGTTGGGAAGAAACACTACTTTTCCCTGATGGTAAAATGAATTAGACGATCTACAAGTCTCCAACTTAAAGTTTAAATCTGAACAAAATATTCAATCTCTTTTCGCTGTTCCGTTATTTCACCGAGTAACTTCCATTTGTTTGCGCTAATGCGATCTTTACTCCCATTTTTTTGAGACTTTCGAATTTTTGTACTTCCATTATCTCTAACCTGCTCTGCAAGTGTATCACGCCAACTTATTTGAATTCTTTACGACGTTCTACTTTGTAATCTACTCTTTGTCTTTTATTTCTGGCCCCAGGCGTGGTTAAATCTCTTGGCACAAAGTCTCGTCTTGCAGGACATGAAAGTGTCTCTCTGAGAAAGTCACGTCTCGTCTCTCTTCCCAAGATTTTTTTTATTATAATAGAGAGATCTGTTTATCACAGAGGGTTAGAATAAAAAGCTATGATGAAACCAAGCTCAGTGACACTAACAAATGTTTCACTATATTCAGTATTTAGTTAAAATCATTAACAAACCATACCTTGAAAATTTAACCATGCTGCTTAATTTAACATGTATTAAAAGAAAACAATTTTAAACAACTTAAGAGCAAACTTTTTCAGCAAGACCTAAAATATACATTTTGCCATTTCAGTTAATCACGCGACAGTCGACACTGACAAAACTTATGCTCGCCACCAGACTGCAGAAACCTTTAGAAGTGGAACACCTCTACTTCCAACTGTTGATGCCCTTTGCCCCACCTTGATGCTGATTGGTCATTTGATTACTTTTAGTTTTGACCTGATTAAAATGTGGTATCGAATCGAAATGCAATACACATGGAGCTGTTGCTAAGCGAAATATGTCTGCTTTGCTTTTAGTTATGACATGCAATCTATGAAGATAAATTAAAATGTAACATACTTTTGTATTGCATTTTAAACTTACAATAAAATTGTATGCCATATTGAGAAGCAATCGAACATTTGAAGATAGGTTTTTTATTATGTCATGATAAAACCGTGCCCAACTCAAATATCCAACTTGCATATGTTGCATTTCAACATAGTTTACACGTTGGATTGTATTTAATTTTGGCACAAATACTCTTCCATACTTGGTGCTATGAATAGAAAGGCATTTTATAAAATGAAGATTGCTTGTTTGAGGTAATATCAATTATTGTCTTATCTCACACCTCAATGAAAAATGACAGTACTTCACTCGGTCATGTGTGCGTAGTTCAGGGTAAAAAATGGTTGACAAGGACTTGTCATTTTGATTTAGTGAGATGATTACATTTTTTGTAAACAAGGATATCCCCGTGGATGACATTCCCACACAACTTCAACATGCATACGAATGCTAGCAGTCTCAAAAGATAGGTAAAGCGCTTTAAAAATGGGGTTATTGACATTACCAATAAATCTTGTAGTGGTCATCTCCAAACTGCCCCTTCTTTAAAGAGCAACAAAGGAAAAAAACAAACTAATCAGAAAGGATTGATCTGTAAAAGAAAAATGACAACTGAGACTGAAAATAGGGAACCAAGAAATTGAAGCAAAACATATTGTTAGCCATTTTCTTTCATAAGATATGAACAGGTAAGGTCATTTTTAATTCATGTTTTAAGCAATATTTGGAACTATTAGTTACAATACCACACATTTCAATATTTCAAGGCTTTTCCTGGTAATGCCAGTCTTCTCCACTCTGCTCTGTTCTTGATACAACCCTTCTATATCTGTAATAATGTGGAGGAAACAAATACCTTTTATATATAAAAGACATAACTGTGAGGAGATTTGAATATCATAAAGGTGTGAATTGCAGTATTGTAGAGCCCTTTTATAGGAGCGCCACAGGGGACTGTACTTTCTCCAGTCCTGTTCAGCCTATATACGTCGCACTTCCAATACAACTCGGAGTCCTGCCACGTACAAAAGTTCGCTGACGACACTGCTATCATGGGCTGTATCAGGAGTGGGCAGGAGGAGGAGTATAGGGACCTAATCAAGGACTTTGTTAAATGGTGCGACTCAAACCACCTACACCTGAACACCAGCAAAACCAAAGAGCTGGTGGTGGATTTTAGGAGGACCAGGCCCCTCATGGACCCCGTGATCATCAGAGGTGACTGTGTGCAGAGGGTGCAGACCTATAAATACCTGGGAGTGCAGCTGGATGATAAGTTGGACTGGACTGCCAATATTGATGCTCTGTGTAAGAAAGGACAGAGCCGGCTGTACTTCCTTAGAAGGCTGGCGTCCTTCAACATCTGCAATAAGATGCTACAGATGTTCTATCAGACGGTTGTGGCGAGCGCCCTCTTCTACGCAGTGGAGTGCTGGGGAAGCAGCATAAAGAAGAGGGACGTCTCACGCCTGGACAAACTGGTGAGGAAGGCAGGCTCTATTGTAGGCATGGAGCTGGACAGTTTGACATCTGTGGCAGAGCGATGGGCACTTAGCAGGCTCTTGTCAATCATGGAGAATCCACTGCATCCACTGAACTGTATCATCTCCAGACAAAGGAGCAGCTTCAGCGACAGACTGCTGTCACTGTCCTGCTCCACTGACAGACTGAGGAGATCGTTCCTCCCCCACACTATGCGACTCTTCAATACCACCCGGGGAGGTAAACATTAACATTATTCAAAGTTATTGTCTGTCTGTATACCTGCATTGTTATCACTATTTAATTTCATATTTTCTTTATCAGTATGCTGCTGCTGGAGTATGTGAATTTCCCCTTGGGATTAATAAAGTATCTATCTATCTATCTATCTATCTATCTATCTATCTATCTATCTATCTATCTATCTATCTATCTATCTATCTAGCTCAGTCACACTACTCCATAGATAACACACTGCAGATCCTGCACCCTTGTTGTGCTAAAAGCAATTCAATTTGATCCCTTTCATTACAAAATGTATCCCACATCTGTAAAAGGTGAGCTTCTTTACAAGCCTACAATGTGTGTCTTGATAAGGACAGTTGAATAATATGATCAATAACATCATATTGTGCACATGCCTGGTTCATAAAAAGTTATAAGCGTGATGAGGTTTTATGTATTTTTTCACTCAACTACTCATGTCACACCCCGTTTTATACAGGGGTGTTTATTCTGTTTCTTCTTATTCTTATGCTGCTTCAATAAATAAACAGTGGTCATTAGGAAAAACATTTAACAAATTTGTGCAAAACAATGTGCAAATGACGGCGCCCTTAAACAAAACAAAAAAAAAACACACAAAATAGAAGTTCCCAGTGAAAAGCATCATATAAAATGGTAATGTAATGACTTCAAGAAACTAAAGACAAAATTAATAACCAAAAAGTTATTTGGAGCAGCAGTATTAAATCAAAAGATTAAATTAATCAGTCCCTTATTTAGAGAGTTACCAACAGGTGGTGTTTTTGTTGTTCATTCTTTGTAAAGTTTGCAGTTTCTCCCCATTACTGCCTCTGTTCTTGCATTAGTTTTATTTTTATTTTGCCCCAGTCCCTTTTCCCATACTGTAAATACTCACAGATAAGTTCTCCCGTGGATAAGTCAGGATGTGATTTTATCGTATAATTTCTGGTATTTTATAATGTCGGTCGTATAAGTTGAATGCAGAAAACTCACGCTATTGGTCCAAGAGATTATGATATGCTAACGCCTACCTGAGAGGGTAACCACGGAGCACACTGCCTTTTTTTCTATGTGGGTGCAGCAATGCGCTGTATCAGCGTGTGCCCCTAAACTCTCTCTCTCTCTCTCTATTGTGCCTATGTCAGCACAGGGTAATACCGAAACTATTCCAAAGCAACTTTTGCACTGATTTGTGTGTTTTTTGTATCTCACACCCTCATACACCTTTATCATAAGAGCATCCCTTATCTAAGATGGAGACGTTTAATCAGAAGAAAATATGAAGCTGGTTTTAAATTAAACATCATTGAAATAGCAAAAGAAATTGGTAACTGCGCTGCTGCAACAAAATTCGATGCATCTGAGAAACCGATGCGAGATTGGAGAAGGCAAGAAGATGTAAAAAAAAAAAAAAGAAAATTTCAATGTCACATTTTTGAATGGGCTTATAAGTTGGGATCTGATTTTATGATTGATTTTTCGGGTTTCAAGACCCACTTATATGTGAGTATTTACGGTAACTGTGACCTTTTCAAGCCCCTTTTAAAGCACCTGCTGCCTGAGCCACATTGCTATGACATTAGCTAGTTTCTAACTTTGGGTTTTGGGCTCCCCTGTTGTTTGTTGTTATTAAGAATTAATAATAATTAAGAATTTATGAATTTGAATTGTGTGTCTTTTTGACTCTTTGCTTTTGTTTTCTGAATGAAGTGTTTTGGATTTTGGACTATTTGCTTTGGAAGATTTTTAAAATAGTTTCTTCTGTTTTTTTATTTAGTTTCTGTTCTTAAAGATATATTTTTAAATTATTGAACTGTTACAATCCTTTTACATTTTTGACCTTTATGGAGTTTTTGAGCCTTAGGCCTTTTTGAACGTGTAGGTATTGGGCCTTCCAAAGTATGCAGGCCTTTTTTGAGCTTACATGGCCTGAATCATAACAAAAACATCCCAGAAATCAATTCCATGGTCAGAAATGTTCATTGGAACTATTTGGACTACCATACTAAGACCTCCACTGGTGGCCCTGTAGGCTGCTACATTCTTGATCTCCAATCACTGTTAAATGGGCAATCTGTACTCCATAGTAGGCACCAGGGCTCCACATGTTCGCTGCCTCCTAGTGATCAATGGGACTTTTAAATATTTACCAGTGTTAGGAATGTTATTCATGTACGTTTTTCCTTGATCTTTTTTGTGTGGTTTAGCACTCAAATGTGGAGTTTTCTGGTGGTGGCATTAGTTCCTCACCTTATGGTTTAGATTTGTTTTGGTAATTTTATTTGGCCGGTCATGCACGTGCGAGTAGGAGGACTTTGTATGGACCAAGCAAAGGTAATTCCATGCCAGGCCAGGGGGTGGCGGAGTACACTAAACCTTCTCCTGTTATCTCTACAGACCAGCCGCAGGAAAACCTGTCTGACTCATCATTGAAGACATCACTTCTGGTTCCGGCACCTAGGCTGATGTCACTTCTGGTCCTGGTGTCTAGGACAACATCACTTCTGGTTCAGGCACCTAGACTGACATCACTTACGGTTCCGGTGCCTAGGCTGACATCAGAAGAAGGTCACTTCTGGTTCCCTTACATCTCTTCCGGTCTAGTCACTTAAAACCGCCATCTTTCCAAACCTTCAACAGTTCATGTCTGGACTCCAAACAATTCACTTCTGTCGTGAAAAACCTAACCCATTGCAGCCAGGGATAATATATGGGTGGCTGCCCCAAACCTTTTTAAGTTTTTCGAGTCTGACCCTTTCATGGCCATTTCACCTGCCATTTTGGTTATTTACTCGTGGTGCCATTTTGAGCTCCCATTGTCAGGGCGGCATCCATATTGTTGTGGGCATGTCCTCTGAGGTCATGAAGCATCAATCTCAATGTGTCAGAATAAAAGTTCACATTAAAAGTTATTACCTTTTCCAAGTTCACAGATTCAAATCAAAACTTTTGCCTTTGTTAAATCGATCTTTCTAGTTTAGACCTTTTGCTCTTGCTTTTTGGACTTTGATTTTAGACTCTGGCTTTTGTCTTGGTTGCTGTACTTTTTTGTCTCTTGGTATTCAACTCATTTCTGTTTTCAGACCATATTATTTCTTTCTGGTTACTTGTAAAATCGAACATGCTAGCCTATCCAGCACAAAAACTAGTCTCCCTAAACACCAAATTAAGGGAATTAGTCAGTAGAAAAAATTACTTATAAAAGTAAATGGCTAAAAGAAAAGGCTAACCATAGAGATGCTTAACATTTATTGAAAAAGGGTAGATTTCTGCACAATATACAGTATATACAATGATGTTATAAAATGGAAAACGGGAGTAAAGATACCAGAAAGAGGGAAATTCTGCTTCTGTCAGTGCTCCAGATCGCCTCCTCTTCCCAGCAGCAGTGTGACGGCAGGCTCTCGGCTGTGATTCATTGCCAGTGGTGTGTTTGGGATCTCCTTGCCTGTATCCATGTATAGAAGTCAGGAAATCTGAGTGTGTTACTGAGGACGTGTAAAATTAGCCGGGATATGAAATGCAATTTGGTCAAAGGGCATTAACTTCTCCCTCCTTTCCAGGCTGGCTGTGAATAAACACAACGTATGTCCAGCTTTGGGTTCCCTACACTAGCAGATAATGACATTTGATCAGGGATGAGGTCAGTGATGTGTTACTTATTACGGCTTACCGTACACTCCGATGTGAGGCTTAAACAGACCGTTATGTATTTATGTGTTTTCAACCTATAGTTTCTTTTTCATTGTTGTTTTTTTTTAATTTAAATTTTTTTTTTTTATTCCAAGGTATGCCCGATTTCTTAAATTATCTGCAGAGCACATTGCTGATTGACTTGGCAAATCTTGCAGCTTCAGTGGACCGGAGAGTAAAGCAAGGGAGGAGGTGAAACTACCATAGTGCAATATCAGCAAGCTCAGGATATTTCATTATGCCAGTTTTTGGAGCTGATACAAAATGATTCATTTGCTGCAGCTCCGCATGAATTGGGGCATTAACTGCTCTATTTACTGCACAGGCAAGGCTCAAAATGCCAGTAGTAATCATTCTCTAAGAGTTTAAATAATACACAAGACATGGGAATAAGAAGTAACTATGGTCCTGCCTTCTCTCATGGTTTCAGAAGCTCATAACCTGTTTCTGGAAATGATACATTAATGCCTACTTCTGTTGTACAAATACAAGTGCAGCAAGGCTGATCCTTTGATTCAGTCGCAGGCTGTTCTCTTCAATCAGAGCCACCCGCCCCCCAAGTCTGTGACTCTGAACACAGGCAGGGTGTTATCATAATGAGGCCACCTCCCTCTGAAGCGTAGTAAGGAGATGGAAGATGCATGCCATTCAAGAACTTTGGACAATATCGCCCCCCTGTGGGCACTCCTTCTAGGTCAGTGAGTGTCAGGTCTTGTTGGTAGCTATGCATTTTAAAGCAGAGGTCTCAAACTAAATCAGGATAAGATGTTAGACCTGGAAGGGAATTGTGACAGTAATAGGCAAAGACTTTTTCTGTGTTGCTGCCTCACAGCTCTTGGACCCTTTCTTAAGTCCTGTTTCAATTTTTATTGCCCTATGTAGCCTTCTGTCCACCTATATACTGGTCTCGTTTTATCAAGTTCAAGTTCAAGTTCAAGTAGGCTTTATTGTCACTTCAACCATATACAGTTAGTACACAGTGAAACGAAACAACGTTCCTCCAGGACCAAGGTGCTACATGCAACATAAATTTACAACATAAATTAACAGAAAAACTAAACTAGCTAACTAAGAGGCCTAGTTAGCTGGCTAGCAGAGACAAGACAGATTGACCTAACATAAATTACCTAACATGAATTACCTAACATGAATTACAACATAAATCAACAAAAACTAACTAACTATCTAAGGAAGACTTTTTTAACCAGACAGCAGACAACAAAGTGCACGTGCAATGTGCAAACAAAAGCAGCAAGTGACAGTGCGACAAAAACACAAACGTAACATAATAATAAGGTGTTGTGGTGATGAGTTGAGGTAGTGGAGAAACAGTAAATATTCCTTAGTTTAGCAGCAAAAAAAAATTAGGAAGTAAAGAAGTTAGTGCAAAAAGTAGACCAGTAATGGATATTGTGCAAAAAAAGAAAGCATTTACAGATTGGTGTGTACGATAGTTTGGTAGTGTAGGTCAGTGTGTTTGCGCTTGTGTTGATTAGTCAGTCCAATCTCAATGTTTTGAGGTAGTTGAGTTAAGCTAAGTGATAATGTTTGTGTGTGTGTGTGTGTGTGCGTGCGTGTGTGTGTGTTTATCAGTCCAGTCCCTTTTTGTTGAGGAGACGGATGGCTTGTGGAAAAAAGCTGTTGCACAGTCTGGATGTGTGTGCCCGAATGCTTCGGTACCTTTTTCCAGATGGCAGGAGGGTGAAGTGTGTGTGAGAGGGGTGTGTCCGATCAGCCACAATGCTGGTGGCTTTGCGGATGCAGCGTGTGGTGTAGATGTCTTCAATAGAGGGGAGAGAGACCCCGATGATCTTCTCTGCTGTCCTCACTATCCACTGTAGGGTCTTGCGGTCCCATATGGCACAATTCCCAAACCAGACAGTGATGCAGCCGCTCAGGATGCTCTCGATAGTTCCTCTATAGAAGGTGGTCAGGATCGGTGGTGGGAGCTGGGCCTTTCTCAGTCTTCTCAGAAAGAAGAGACGCTGTTGGGCTTTCTTGTGTAGGGAGCTGGTGTTGAGGGACCAGCTGAGGTCCTTCTCCAGGTGGACGCCCAGGAATTTGGTGCTGTCGACGATCTCCACAGAGGAGCCGTTGATGCTCAGCGGAGAATGGTCGCCTCGTGTCCTCCTAAAGTCAACAACCATCTCCTTTGTCTTGTCAACATTCAGAGACAGGTTGTTGTCTTTACACCAGTCCGTTAGCCCCTGCACTTCCTCTCTGTACGCTGACTCGTCGTTCTTGCTAATGAGACCCACCATGGTCGTGTCATCAGTGAACTTAATGATGTGATTTGAACTGTGTGTTGCTACACAGTCGTGAGTCAGCAGTGTGAACAGCAGGGGACTGAGCACACAGCCTTGTGGGGCACCAGTGCTCAGTGTGGTGGTGCTGGAGGTGCAGTTCCCGATCCGTACTGACTGAGGCCTTCCGGTCAGAAAGTCCAGGATCCAGTTGCAGAGGGAGGTGTTCAGGCCCAACAGGCTCAGCTTCCCGATCAGTTGT
This sequence comes from Erpetoichthys calabaricus, assembly GCF_900747795.2. Taxonomy (NCBI): domain Eukaryota; kingdom Metazoa; phylum Chordata; class Cladistia; order Polypteriformes; family Polypteridae; genus Erpetoichthys; species Erpetoichthys calabaricus. The sequence goes on from NC_041404.2 coordinate 72,428,172, forward strand.
TGGGGGATGATCGTGTTGAATGCTGAGCTGAAATCTATGTACAGCATTCGAACGTATGTGTCCTTCTTGTCCAAGTGTGTGAGGGCAAGATGGAGTGCAGTGGAGATGGCGTCGTGCGTTGAGCGGTTAGGACGGTACGCAAATTGCAGTGGGTCCAGTGAGGGGGGCAGCAGGGTCTTGATGTGTCTCATGACGAGCCGCTCGAAGCACTTCATGATGGTGGGTGTAAGTGCAACAGGACGGTAGTCATTGAGACAGGACACAGAAGACTTCTTGGGCACGGGTACGATGGTGGTGGCCTTGAAGCACGTGGGAACGACGGCGCTGCTCAGAGAGATGTTGAAGATGTCGGTAAGAACATCTGCCAGCTGTTCTGCACATTCTCTGAGCACTCTGCCTGGGATGTTGTCTGGTCCAGCAGCTTTACGTGGGTTGACTCTGCGTAGAGTTTTCCTCACATCCGCTGTAGTGAGACACAGCACCTGGTCGTTCAGAGGAGGGGTGGTCTTCCTCGCCGCCACGTCGTTCTGCCTGTCGAACCGAGCGTAGAAGTTGTTCAGCGCATCTGGAAGGGAGCCGTCACCGTCACAGGCAGGTGATGTCGTCCTGTAGTGTGTGATGGCTTGTAAGCCCTGCCACATGCGCCGTGTGTCGCCGCTGTCTATGAAGTGATTGTGGATTCTCTGGGCGTGTGCGCGCTTCGCCTCTCTGATGGCCCGAGAGAGTTTGGCCCTTGCTCTTCTAAGGGCCACCTTGTCTCCCGCTTTGAAGGCAGTGTCTCGGGTCCTCAGAAGTGCACGCACTTCCGCAGTAATCCACGGTTTCTGGTTGGGTCGTGAGATGATGTTCTTGGAGACAGTGACGTCATCGGTGCACTTACTGATGTAGCTGGTCACTGATGAAGTGTACTCCTCCAAGTCAGTGAAGTCGCCGTAAGTTGCAGCCTCCCTAAACATGTTCCAGTCAGTGCTCTCGAAACAATCCTGAAGAGCAGAGATGGCTCCTGCTGGCCAGGTTTTCACTTGCTTCAGAACCGGTTTTGAACGCCTGACGAGTGGTCTGTATGCTGGAATTAGCATAACAGAGATGTGGTCTGAGTAGCCGAGGTGGGGGCGGGGCTCAGCCCGATATGCGCCGGGGATGTTTGTGTAAACAAGATCCAGCGTGTTTTCCCCTCTCGTTGCAAAGTCCACATATTGATGGAATCTAGGAAGCACTGACTTGAGATTTGCATGGTTGCAATCTCCAGCAACAATAAACAGTCCATCCGGGTGTGTGTTTTGCAGTTCACTGATCTTTGTATACAGTTCCCATAGCGCTTCCTTAGCATTAGCGCCAGGTGGAATGTACACTCCGATAATGAAAACGGTGGTGAATTCCCGTGGTAAATAAAAAGGTCTGCATCTAACAGTCACAAACTCCACTAGCGATGAGCAATAACTAGAAACTAGCACAGAGTTCTTGCACCATTTCGCGTTGATGTAAACACACAAGCCGCCACCGCGAGTCTTACCGCATAGAGCTGCATTTCTGTCGGCGTGAAACGAGGCTAGCCCATCTAGCTGAATAGCGGCGTCCGGTACTTTGTCGCTGAGCCATGTCTCCGTGAAAACAAAGACACAGCAGTCTAACCTCACGCTGTGTAGCCTGCTGGAGTCGGATGTAGTCCAGTTTATTGTCCAGGGAGCAGACGTTGGATAGGATGATGGACGGGAGAGCCGGCCGGCTAGGGTTTGTTTTTAGCCTAGCACAGACTCCCGCCCGCTTTCCGCGCTTCCGCTTCCTCGTGCACCGCTTCCGATGTCCCCTTCTCCGGCCGCCGGCATCAGGCAACGCCGAGGCATCGAGGCCTGGTTCGCGCAGCAAGCTGAGGTCGCGTAGCGTTTCCCGCAGCTCATCATGGATGTCGTTAACCGGTTTGTTTAGGTAGAAGAGTGTCTGGCGGTTGTATGTACGAACACCAGTCGCGACGATATCCATACATAGAGTAAAATAAACACGTTACACATAAAAACGTGGCACCGTTTTTGCTCCGGAGCGGTCGCAGTCTCCATTTTCACAGTGGACTGGAATTCTTATATTTGTGTTTGGTTGTTAAAGCAATAATTATTAAAGGGAGAGTCTAGGAAACACAACAAACAAAAAAAAAAAACAATCAACAATGAAGAAAGCTGCACAGAATCCACATTCTTCTAAAATTTGAAGGTTTGGACTAAAACAAATCACAGTCCTACAGTAACATTGATACACCCAAAAAGAATGATATGACGCCAATTATTTCTGTCAGTTTAAACTTTTTTCACATAAAATAGCAATGCTTTTTTAAACAGTCGAAGGGTTCTAATACTTTTAGCCACATCTGTTATTACTTGGGGATACATTTTTTTCAACCTGTCGGTCAAGGCTTTGATTTCACTTTACAACTAGGGGGTTTCACCCACTGCTCGCTTCACTTGCCAACCCCTCCCGCCCACCTGCACTTTGTGAAGAGTGTGGCTGAATGCACACCAAGGTGACGCGGTCTACTCCTCTGAAACCCCTTTTAAACGGTGATACATTGGGAAACAAGTAACAGTTGTTTATTATACCTCCTCTTTGCTCGATCAGCTACTGGCTTGCTGCTTTCATTCTGCCTGATTGGCATTTCGGGCAGCACTTTGAACGTTTAAAAGCCTGTACAGCACCTGTCCTTTTGTCCTCAAACACAATGCGATCTCTTTTCGCTTTTCTGTTATTTCACAGAGTAATATTTTCCATTTGTTTGTGCTAATGTGACCTTTTCACTCATTTTTTGAGACTTTAGAATTTTCCTACTTCCATTATCTCTAACCTGCTCAGTATGTGTATCACAGGACTTGTTTACAAAGGTTGTAAGTATGACGTGACGTGCCTGTCTCATGGGACGTGAAAGTGTCTCTCTTCAAATGATCTCTCTGCAAAAGTGTCTCTCTGTCTCTCTTCCAAAGTGTCTCTCTGTCTCTCCTCAAAAGATCACATCTCGTTGCCGGTAAAAAGTCTCGTCCCAAGATTTTTTTATATAATACAGAGATTTAATAGAACGAATACAGAAAAACAATGGCACCCAGAGGTTGGAATCTATATCTATAAAAGCCAAATACCTCTTACTCATTACGAAATCTCCCGAACCATGAGGACTTGGGACTTGAAATTTGGAATGTAGGTTACCTTTGGCCCATAGGTGCTCGCTAAGAAATGGTTTTAAAAATTTCATGGCCCACGCACGAAATTTCTTATAGTTTTTTAGATTCATTTGTATGTCTGTCCGCTTTTCACGAGAGAACTACTTAACAGATTTAGATCAGGTTTTTTTCTATAATTTGCTTGAACATTCTGTTGATTTTGCGACTTCCTCATCACGCTAAGTATCATAGTTTGCTTGCGGTACCAATTTATTACCACAAATCCGAGACTCATTGGGCTACGGGGAGGGGGACGGGGCTCTCCTCACTCGCATGTCTACCTTGAGGTGTAACCTTAATTCTGCTTAGTTAGTGAACGAGAGAACTACTTAACGGATTTAGACTTTTTTTTCTATAATTTGCTTGAACATTCCAGTTGATTTTGCGACTTCTCTCATTGCGCTAAGAATCACAGTTCACTTGCAGGAGTGATATATTCATGCTAATCCAAGACAGAGGCTGTGGGCCAAGGGGAGGGGGAACAGTGACGTCAGGAGTAGAGAGCTGGGTGGGGTCCTCCTCACTGTCCTGTTTCACTAATACACGGGTGAAGGCACGGAGGATGACTAGTCCTTAATAAATGTATAAGTTAAAGGCTTGGACCCTGGTCATAAGGATCATTAACTGACGATCCCAAATGGGCCCCGGGTGAACAAATCTCTGTGCCTTTGTTATTTGATATTGTTTTCTTTTGGTGAGGTGGTGCAGTGGGTTCAAATCCTGGCCTGATGACCATCTTTATGGAGTTCACATGTTCTTCTGTGCCCTGCTGAATTGTTTCTTTGTTTTCTATGTTTTTTTCTTGTATAAACCTATGACAGAATTAAGTTCATCTGTGGGTATAGCTTGTGGCTTACTCTCTTGCCAGAAATGGTCCCTATCTTGCACCCTTCTTGAAAATGTCCAATCCAGGATTGGGTTCTGACCTATGACCTTGGCTATAGCTCTCTAGGTTATGGATGCCTGAAAAATCAATAATTTATCAAAAAAGCAAGTTAAGAAAAGGGTTAGATGGATGGATGCACTCATTCCCTGCATGGGGTTTGCATGTTCTCCCTGTATTTTTACAGACAGTCTATTTTCTCCCAAACTTGTTCATGCTGGTTAGTTGATTAACTAATTATGCTCTGTGTGGGTGCAATCACGATTGTGCACTCCAATAGCCTGATACCTCATTTTAGAATAGCTCCTGGTTGCATCAAGTGCTGCTGGGATAGTCCTTTGCCCCCACAGCCTGGAAATTAATGTGATGAGAATGGCGAACTGAATGGTTGAAAACATACTGATAAAATGCAGAATATATTTAATATTATCATGATTTTGATGTTTTGATTATATTGGTCCTGAAGGATTCATGCTGAGTTGATATGCTGACTTCACTGGCCAAGTCATTTCAATATGTGCAAGCAATACACTTTATGGAAAGATCAGCCCAGCTACAGACAGGCACAGACTCACAATGTTCCAAAACACACACGTTTATATACAGTTCTTCCTTTACATCACCACACAACATACAAATTACCAACAGTGCTCCAATCACTGCCATAAACTCACAGTCCTTTCCTCTCTTCTCCTTATTCTTCTGCCACCTCCACTCTTCTCCTCACAAGCTCTGTTCTTTGCCTCCCAACTCTGGCTCCTCGAATGGAGTGAGGCGGTCCCTTTTATGATGCACCCAGATGAGCTCCAGGTGCTCCCTGATTACCTTCCTGCAGTACTTCCTGGTGTGGCTGAAGTGCTGCAGTTCATGGCTCCATAGCCATCCGGGTGCCCCTTAGCGGTGGCCATGGGCCCCAACAAGGTTGAGCATTCCTCTCCCGGTCCTTCCATCCTCCAGGCAGGAGTTGCCGTCCACCACAACTTAAACAATGAATAATCAGGTATGCCACTTCCATACAATGCTGCTAACTAAAATAAGCTGAAATGTTAACACATCGAGAGTTTACTAATTGGAAACCCTTGATGGCCTTGTGCATTTTAACAAGTGCCCTATAGATCAGCACAAGTCAAAAATTTTCTCTCATCTTCATGCCAATACTCTACCATGAGCAGGAGGCCAGTCAATCAACAACTGATAAATTTATGATGCCTTTCAGTTATAACTGGGATCGGGCAATACACTTACAAACTTGGAATGTCTTCTGTAAAAGCCAACTTTATGATCATCGATTTTCACCACACAGAAATTTAAATATTTATGAAAGGTTATTTATTTTTATAACATTTTTATTAAAACACTTGCAGTGCTACCCATCAAACAAGGCTTGAAGTCTAAGTAATCAATGTAAATCTCATGATATTTTATTTGATTCATTTGTTGTCTATTTGTTCTGCTATAATAATACACGCCCAGTCCCTTTCCCTAATGGATGCCTTTACCTCTTCAGTTAGAGACATTCTTTTTTCTTCTCATTGAACTGACCACTCTTGTAGTCAAATTCTTTTGCAGGGGAAATGCAGCAGTGGTTGCTACAACATTGGCCTGTTTTAGTGACTCAAGTGTAGTCATCTCAAGGCTTTGGTTTCTGGACGGGAATTTCAATTTATCACTATTTTCACTCATCCATTACCCACCACGGAAAGCCAATAGTCATTAGTATTACAACTATAAACCTCATTCACGTGGCCCAAGCTTTTGCAAGAAAGTCGCTACCACGCTGCTATTGCTAGCATATAAAATCGGATAACAGAACAAGCCAATAAGACCAATTTTCTTATTTTTAGACCCTCATTTGGTAGTTTATTATCATGTTTGATTTTTTTTGTCCCGGCTTGTACATATTTTGACTATTTTTCAATTTATTTTCCTAACCCTAGCAACCAGACAGACACATACACACACCGACACTTGTCAGGTGGATCTACGTGTCTACTGCTGCTTCCTCACAGATCCAACATCCTTGTTGGGAGTCCTGAAGTCAGACCCTGTTTGTGTTGAGTTTTTATGTATTTTCTGTGTCACCCTGTGCTTCCCTTGGGTAATATAGCTTCCCACCACAACCCCAAACGCCTACTGTTTAAGTCAGTGTTTCTCAACCTTTAAGTATTTGCGACCCGAGTTTTCATAACAGTTTTAATCATGCCCCCCTAACATTTTTTTGAAAGGAGCCCACTAATACCAATTTGTTCTTTTTTAATTAATAATATATCATAGATGCATATTTTATTATACCTACTTAACTTTTATCGACATTTATCTAACTCGTTATTTATTTTTCTAGTATCAGAATGTAGTTTAAGTTAATTTGTTTTGGTTTCAATAGATGTATTTTTCATATTTTCGATTCTTGTTTTCTTTTTTTCACATCTTCGCGCCCCCTTTTTTGTTACTTCACCCCACAGTTTGAGAACCGCTGGTTTAAGTCATTTCTTTATTGTAAGTGACCCTGTGGGTGTATGCAGAAGTGGACCCTGCTGTAGACTGGCGCCACCTGCTCCCGTTCCTTATGTCATCATTTCCAAACCTCATAACTTTTGTTCTGCAAACATGTGAATGTTATTTTTATACCAATATACATGCACAATAATTCCAAGTGCTGTTTCTCTAAATATACAATTAATAAATAAGTATATAATGGGAAAACACTTGAACAACATAAAGCCTACCACCACTCTGGTACTGTACTTCCTATGAAATGCCGTGGCCAGCCATTTGTCCACCCTTTTATCAAAACCCTGTCTTTCTTATCACATAATAACATATTTTAATCTGACCTGAAATTGTCTTGTAACTGCAGACTCAGTTTACCCGGTGACTGATTGCTTTAAACATCCTCTTACTGTATATTCACCTTCACCCAAGACTAGGAAGCAGGGCTCAAAAATGACAAGGGATGGTGAGAAGAAGTCACCGATTTTCTACAAATATGTTATTATGGTGTTAGTTTCAGTGACCCTAACAATGACAGCAGTTGGGACTACAGCGATGAGGCATAAAGAAGATAAAAGCACCTTGAGACTTACCTGCTAAATTAAGTGTTTGGTGTCTTTCTATTAGGTGTGTTATTTTTCAGTTTGATTTGATATCAATTTTGTACATATCTTTGTGTGGACCAATTTTTGTCTTCTAAAAAAAAAAAATCCTACCATTTTAACTCCGTCCTGCTCTTAAATGGGATGCTACAAACAGAATGCACCCATCCAACCTAATAAAAGGATAAGTGTCTGTGTGTCACTTATCGGAATCTATATATCTGTCTGGTTGCCATGTATCGTCAGTCCAACAGACGGCGCCTGACAAATATTTGTAGTAATAAAATGCATTGCATTAGTCATTCCAAAAGATGGCACATCACAAACATTTAAAGTAATGCATTTTATTATTACAAGTATTTGTGATGCACCATTTGTTGAAATGACAGAGACATAGCAACCAGACAGTACCTATCAAAAGTGGTCCAAGAAAGGACAACCGGGTCATGGGTTCCCAAAGGTTATTCATGTGCGTGGGGAGGGAAGGCTTGCCCATCTGGTCTAATCCCACAGAGGAGCTACTGTAGCACAAATTCCTGGCCAAGACAGAAAGGTGTTAAGTCATCACAGCTTGCTGCATATGGTGCTGCATCACCATATGTGTCAGAGTGCCCATGCTGACTCCTGTCCACTGCCTACAATGGGCATGTGAGTGTCTCAACTGGACCATGGAGCAATGGAAGAAGGTGGCCTGGTCTGATGAATCATGTTTTCTTTTAGATCAAGTGGACAGCTCTGTGTGTGTGTGTTGTTTACTTGGGGAAGAGATGGCAGTATGATGCACTATGAGAAGAAGTCAAGCAAGCAGAGCCAGTGTGATGCGCGGGGGAAAGTTCTACTGGGAAACCTTGGGTCCTAGCATTCATGTTGATGTTATTTTGACATGTACCACCTACCTAACCATTGTTGCAGATCACTTACACCCCTTCAGGGTAACAAAACTCCCTGATGGCACAGGCCTCCTTCAGCAGAATAATGCACTCTCCCACACTGCAGAAATTGTACAGGAACGGTTTAGGGAACATGAGAAAAAGTATAAGGTGTTGACTTGGCCTCCAGATTCCCCAGATCTCAAGCCAATTGAGCATATGTGGGATGTGCTGGGAAACAAGTCCAATCCATGGAAGTCCAACCTAGCAACTTACAGGACTTAAAGGATGTGCTGCTAATGCCTTGGTACCAGATACCACAGGACATCTTCAGAGGTCTTGTGGAGTTCATGCCTTGATGGGTCAGAGCTGTTATGGAGGTATGAGGGGGAACTACACAATACTAGGTAGATGGATGTGTTGAATACCAAGGGTTCTAAATTGGAAGTCTATTTTGATGTATCTCGATTAAATCAAAAGTTCAATTTTGTTTTCATTTTTGCTGTGACACCATTTTATACATATTATGTCAGTCTTTGAAATCTCAGAATATTCTGTGAGGTGCTCGTTCGTGATCTCATTCCAGCAATGGTATAAAGATTACACATGTTAATCCTTCAGTAAATCAGTTAAATCTATCATTTTGCTAAAAGAACTTTACCTTTTATTACTCCTGGTTAATTAATCCTTGCTTTGAACTTTGACTCTGATTTTTCTCGATTGTACTTTTTTTGGTGAAAGATCATTTTGATTTCAGGTATTGATCTTGGTTTGTTCCCCACATACACATCTTTTGGCCATAATCATTTTTAATTTACTGTCACTGCTAAGTCATTATATCTATATAAAGGGGACAGGGCACATAACTAAATATAGTAATACAGAAATAAACATAACACATTGTATATGGAAATAATTAAACAAAACAGTATTCAAAACATAACTTGCAAAAAGACAAAAACCATAATACACAATAAAACTTATTAAAGAAATCGTAGAAAATAAATTTACACTTAAGCCAGGCTTGAGACCCTGACTAAAAAATGACAGTATAAAATAAAAATCAGCCGCAGTTACAAAAGGGGTGGCTCTGTTCGTAGAGCCACTTGCTGGCATTTTATGTGATTACAGTATGTGATTACCATTCTAGCAGCAAGTGTTTCACTTTCTGTTGGGCCTGGTTCTAGTTTAATGGTGTTAGCACCAATGCCTGGGGTAGTACCAGTTAATTGTCCACCGTTTATCTTTAATGAAGAAACCAATAACACATACAGGGAGAACATTCCATAAAACAGTCCAGCAAAATCTCAGATGTATAAATCAACCAATGCAGGGGACCACTATGAACTTTACACAAAACTATAATGATTTGTATTTTTTATTGGGCCAAATTTTGGAAATAATTTAATTTGAACAGAGAAACTGAAAACATTAGGAAAACATTTTGTGAATCAAGCTGATAATTATGAAAACTGAAACCATGTAGAACTAATTTAAGTCTGATCCCACTCTATAAATCCTGTAAGCACTTCAGTTCATCTTTTACAGTCATGTACTTACTCACTTGAACATATAAGAAACTATAAATAAGGACCCTAGTCGGTGAAAGTGTACAAAAATGGGTCTGCCAGCTATCCATAATGGTGGTCCTGAAGAAAATGGAAGCAAGCTAAAATGTTTTACAATCTGGAAAAATGCAAACGCATGAAGTGTATGATCTCCACACTCAAAGGTCCAGTCGAACTGGCCAATCTCAAAGCATTCAGATGCATGTTAAATAATAATCTCTAAATTATGATTCATTCTTTGACTCTTTATCAGTACGGACAACAGTCACAAATGAGTGATGCTGTGTATGTAGCTGTGGCCTATGATGGACTGATGCCCTGTCCAGAGTTGGTTCCCTGCACTCTAGGATGTAGCCCCTCACAATCCTGAATGGCAATAAACAGGCTTGAAAATGGGGGCGATGGATGAATGAATTAATGCACATTCATTAAAAAGTAACTGACAGTAACAGAGATGATGTGTTAGCTTTGAACAGACCAGGATGGCCTCAGTTCTGGTAATGCACTATTGTCATGCGTCAAGAGTACTAATCAGCATCATCACTCTCTGGTGCTATGGCTAGTTAATAATGGTTAGTTAATATAGCAGCCTTACCTCAAAACTTCTGTTTTCCTTACAGAAAACTCTCAGAGCGTACATGTTAATACCAATGCAAGTTGTGTCCATTTTGCGACTGCAGGCATTGCACTTTAAAACTACAGTGAGCTGCTTTTTGCTGCAAGTTTCAGTTTTGGTGAACTGATATTGAACTGAATTCTTGAATCTTTAAGAAGGGGGACCGGAGGGTGTGTTCCAACTACAGAGGGATCACACTTCTCAGCCTCCCTGGAAAAGTCTATTCGGAGGTCCTGGAGAGGAGGGTCCGTCAGATAGTCAAACCTCGGATTCAGGAGGAACAGTGTGGTTTTCGTCCGGGTTGTGGAACAGTGGACCAGCTCTACACCCTTAGCAGGGTCCTGGAGGGTGCATGGGAGTTTGCCCAACCAGTCTACATGTGTTTTGTGGACTTGGAAAAGGCGTTCGACCGTGTCCCTCGGGGAATCCTGTGGGGTACTCCGAGAGTATGGGGTACCGGACCCCCTGATAAGGGCGCCAGAGCTTGGTCCGCATTGCTGGCAGTAAGTCGAACCCGTTACTAGTGAGAGTTGGACTCCGCCAGGGCTGCCCTTTGTCACCGATTCTGTTCATAACTTTTATGGACAGAATTTCTAGGTGCAGCCAGGGCGTAGAGGGGATCCGGTTTGGTGGACTCAGGATTGGGTCACTGCTTTTTGCAGATGATGTTGTCCTGTTTGCTTCATCAGGCGGTGATCTTCAGCTCTCTCTGGATCGGTTCGCAGCCGAGTGTGAAGCGGCTGGGATGGGAATCAGCACCTCCAAATCCGAGACCATGGTCCTCAGCTGGAAAAGGGTGGAGTGCCCTCTCAGGGTTGGTAGCGAGATCCTGCCTCAAGTGGAGGAGTTCAAGAATCTCGGGGTCTTGTTCACGAGTGAGGGAAGAATGGAGCGTGAGATCGACAGGCGGATCGGTGCAGCAAGGCTCAGCTCTCAATTTACCAGTCGATCTATGCTCCTACCCTCACTTATGGTCAAGAGCTATGGGTAGTGACCGAAAGAACGAGATCGCAAATACAAGCTGCTGAAATGAGTTTCTTCCGCATGGTGTCTGGGCTTTCCCTTAAAGATAGGGTGAGAAGCTCAGTCATCCGGGAGGGGCTCAGAGTAGAGCCGCTGCTCCTCCGCATCGAGAGGTGAGGTGGCTCGGGCATCTGATCAGGATGCCTCCTGGACGCCTCCCTGGTGAGGTGTTCCGGGCACGTTTAACCGGGAGGAGGCCCTGGGGAAGACCCAGGACACGCTGGAGGGACTATGTCTCCCGGCTGGCCTGGGAACGCCTCGGGATTCCCCCGGAAGAGCTAGAAGAAGTGGCCGGGGAGAGGGAAGTCTGGGCATCTCTGCTCAAGCTGCTGCCCCCGCGACCCGACCTTGGATAAGCGGAAGAGGATGGATGGATGGATGGATGGATGGATGGATGGATGGATGGATGGATGGATGGATATTGAACTGTGATCCTTTTTCTAAAAAGATAAACTTTAATTCACTGATGTTTTATCAATGACTGTACTACTGTGTTTTATATTTAGGTTTATAGTTCAATGTATTTTGTCTATAATTTCTTGTGTCAGGGCACAACACATTATAGGTAAGAATAAGCAGGCAGTTGAAAACTCAAAAGCAAGGTGGGGTGCATCTATCTCTTGGGAAATTAGAAACAATACTGACAAACACTTGTGATACACCATTGACAAGACATGGTGCTATGCACAAACATCCATCCATCCATTTTCCAACCCGCTGAATCCGAACACGGGTCTGCTGGAGCCAATCCCAGCCAACACAGGGCACAAGGCAGGAACCAATCCTGGGCAGGGTGCCAACCCACCGCAGGACACACACAAACACACCAACACACCAAGCACACACTAGGGCCAATTTAGAATCGCCAATCCACCTAATCTGCATGTCTTTGGACTGTGGGAGGAAACTGGAGCGCCCAGAGGAAACCCACGCAGACACGGGGAGAACTCCACTCAGGGAGGACCCGGGAAGCAAACCCAGGTCTCCTAACTGCGAGGCAGCAGCGCTACCACTGTGCCACTGTGCCGCCCTGCACAAACATTCATAATTAAAACTTTTCAGCAAAGCTGTCAGTCATTAGAACAAACCACTGAGCAACATCATGGGATCTGAAATGCCACGCGGGAATCATTGTCAAGGTTCAGCCAGGGTTCCTTCTCTGGCTGCTGCTCAGATCTTTTTCTTATGTCCTTTCTGTTTATTTTGATTCTTTTGTTTTCATTAATATTGCTTGTGTTTATTCTTTGTTTTCATTGTGTCTGTGGATCAATGCCTATGTTATGTCCTATGTGTATTGTGAGGAGGGGCCACCTGTCAATCACCACCAGGATCTGCTCTCCCACCTATAAATCTGGAGGATCTCCCATAGTTCTTAGCGGTTCATTTCGACTATGCTAAGGAGTTTTTGGTGAGTTCTGTATGTTTTGCTATGCCTTGTGTATATTGTGATGCATTGAAATTTTTTGTCCTCCTACCCTGCTTTTGATTTTGCCTTGGGATTCTGGCTTGGGACTGTGCTTGTGTTGGATTGCCTTGCCATTTTAGGAAACTCCTTTTTGTGCTGCAGCATTTTTGTTAAAAAATAAATTTTTTATTTTACAAAGATTCTCTGAGGCTTTGTTAATTTCTAGTTGGGGTTTTGTGGGCAATTTTGGAAGAATTTATGGGATGTATCTCCTATTGGGACTCCCTGTTCAAGGCAATCATGGCAAAAAGAGCAGACTGCCTGATGGTGTGAGATGTCCAACCGGATGGACCTAAGAGAGCCCATTCTTCTGTCCACTTAGCATCTGAATTACGACAAGCTGCCCTGAGATGCACACTGTTCCTCACACAGCTTTGGATGCTGTATTTCAGCCATCATAAGTATTATTTTTTATCTAACCGATGTGAAACCCAGACTTGTTACATCTTGTCCTCTTTCTCCATAAAAATTGCCATGTGGCAACGTGCTGTCCTTCATGTTTCTTGGTGATTTGAGGTGAAGAATACAAAACAAGTAGCAAACATATCAAGTAACTCAAGAAATATTTTAATTTTTAAATTCATATTAAACAGCCAAATGTCAGGTTCAGCAATCACCCCCTCCCCAGCATTCTTTTTGTTTTTTTCCTTCAGTCTACTCAACTTGCTTTAAGGTGATTTGAGCATGTATGCATCTTTTATGAACAAATTTCTTCAGTTCTAAATTGACTATTTCTGCAATAAAATTATCAGTTGATAAAGAATTTATCAGTATGTAGACATTTAATTCTAGAGGCTTTGGAATGGATAGAGCAGATGCTAGTGTAAAAATAGTGGCTCCATCAGCCTATCATTTTTTAGGACCCAAAAAACTTGGCAAATAGTCCGCAAATGAAATTGTATCGCCTTAGACAGGTGCTAATCGTTTATGTCACATGTTTGTGAGACATGATGAATGGCCCTAATCTGTGTGACTAGAAATAGGTTAAGGAGAACAAAGTTTATTAGGCAAGCATCAGTGTAGGTTCACTCATACATACCTGTCCCCTGACACACACACACACACACGTGCACACATCCAGCACCTTGAACGTGATGGGCGCACATGACATCGGCACAGAGCTATTTCAGGCTAAGCCCAGTATTCCTGTTTCGAGTGAGATTCTTGGTTTTAATTTCTCTACATCTTGTCCATTTTTCTGACCTCTCACCTCACAAGAGAAGATGGCTTCAGAACACATACCCTCAAGTCGTTCTCTGCCAACTGGAGGATTATTAGGTCCATTCAGATGAGAAGTGTATGTGTGTATGTTCGAAGCTGATGAAAAACTGTTTATCAGGTACATGGAAACACGCCACAAGTACTTGTTGTTTTGATTCTAGGTAAACTTGCCAGTGATACTTTTATATAGGACATTCGACTTCTATGTTTAATATAAAAATAACAGGTACATTTAAAAAAAAACAAATATTTCAAAAATTCAGATAACATTTCTGTCATGCATTGAAGTATGTTACTGTACACATGTCATAGAGTAGGTTGGGGCCCACAGCATGTCTCTGCTTTCAGAGTTTTGGTATTAGAATAATAAGACCAAAATAACCTCAGCAAGGCTGACAATGCAGTATGTTCAAATACCCTAAATCACCACACGCCATGATATTGACACCATTGAGGCAGTTGAGTAATTTAGACAGGTGTACTGAAGCAGAATTAATAGATTAATAAACTCTATGACAACAAAAGAACAAGACAAATAAAAATTCATTTGTAGTCGATAAGACTCAATCAGCCAAGTCAAGGGCCCTGATCCCATGAGACCTGCCCTCTCGGTGACATGTCATAAATCTACAACAGTACATAAATTGTGTTCATAAGAATTATGACTTTTTTGTCTTGTGTCTTCTGACTCACCAGTACAAGAAAACCCCCACATTTCATATACTGTTTCACTTGTCTTCATGTCTAGTTATGCAAGATGTCAAACTTTTTGAGGTTCCCCCTATTTTTGGCTCTCTAGATGCAAATAAAACAAATTTTTAGGAAATATTTCGATCATATTTTGTGGACCCTTATGATAAAGAATAAACCAATAGGCAAAAATGATAAGAAGGACTTGAAGATGTACAGGCCACATCAACTTACTCCAGAGATTCACCGCCCTAATAGCATACGAAGGGTCGAAGTTTCTCACTTTCACAAAACTTCGAAACAATGGGGATCAGTAATGTAGGCATGTGGAGTGTTGTTTTATGCTATTTCAAGGTTGCTGATCACAAATATTAGAATACTTTTGATATTTGATTCTTTGACAGTGGTCTTAGCTTTCTAACAACAATTTCCAGAAAGTTAAAAATGACAAATTTGAAACATAAGGATTTAGGGTATGGTCTTAGATTATTTCAAGGTCAGTGATTACAAATATGATGTTATTTTTGATCCTTTAGTATGGATCTTAGCCATGCAGGTGACGGGTGTAACCGAACAAGTTGCAGAGGACAGAAAGATATGGAAGAAGATGATCCGCTGTGGCAACCCCTAATGGAAGCAGCTGAAAGAGGAATTAGGGATCTTAGCTATCTATGGACCTCTATCAGAGAGTGAACAATGACAAAATGCAAATATAATTAAGAATATTTAGACATTTGAATTAAAGCACACATTTTAGCAGTGGAAATATTTCATACAACTATGCTTGTTTATTATGGATGTCTACCTCATGAAGTAAATTTCCCCTTTATGTGAATTTCCCTTTGGGATTAATAAAGTATCTATCTATCTATCTATCTATCTATCTATCTATCTATCTATCTATCTATCTATCTATCTATCTATCTATCTATCTAAATCATTACATTTCTTATGAACTCCCTAATTTAGGACGGCTTATGCTAGTTCAGACTTTCTACTTTTAGTCCCATGTGTACATGGTAACACATTAAGGAGAGACAATTTAATCTTATTAAATCTAATGAAAAGATTAAAAAAGCAAATAAAAGACTTCATAGTTGTTTCGGCAGATTTAGGATGTGGACGGAGTTTTTGATTCCACAATGTGATTAGTTAACCAGTTGACACAGAGGAGAGGAAAACAATAAACTCTTAAGATTGGGGCAATAGGAGAAAAGAAAGCAAGAATCAAAAAGTTAAGTCCGGTGGTAATCAGTCTCTGCATCATAGACATCAGAATGACTTGTGCCAGCTGGTTGCCCACTCCTCCACTGGGCACAGTTGATACAGACATCTATAAAGGCTTCCAAGACCTCCTCATTTCCTCCAGTGCCCTAGGTGACTGTAGAATAGGAGGCTTTGTGCAGATTTGGGTGGCTCATAGCAAGTACCACCACACAAGATGGGAGACAAAAAAAAAAAAAAAACAATAAAGCAGTAGATTAATGCCAGGTACTTATTTATACACCAAAGAGTTGAACTTATCATCATTCATTATGTAATGTTTTAATTATTGGAAAACCAGATTTAAAAAATGAGTCTTTAGAAGGTTTTAGAAATGTTCCACAAATCTAGCCGGTCGTATTTCTAAATGTTCACTTTTGACATTCTCTTCTGCGTACTACAATTTCAGCTCACATCCCCAAGACATTCTAAACTGGTCTTTGGTCAGTGTCGATGTGTGCGTGTTTGATCTGCCATAGATTGATGACTTGGTACCACTTTGGACCAAATGCTATTGAGCATGGGAAAGGTGCTATATTAATTAAATGTATTATTATTATTATTATTATTATTATTTAGGTGTTGGCTCTGCGCGACTCTGAACTGAATAAGTAGTTTAGAAAATGGATGGATGAATGAATCAATGGATAGTTGGAAGGATGAATGGAATAAATGAGAAAAATTCAACAACAAGGAACATTACAGCATAAAAATGTTTTAATACCCAGAGTATTGGCATTTAAAATGAAAACCAGTCTTTAAACAAATTCCAGTAGGGAAATGCATGGAAAGTGGCTAATGTGATGGGTGCATATTGACTGAATTTGAATTAAGAAATGTTGTCAGTAGTGAGGTAACCAAGAATAACTCAAAAGTCAAAAATAAGTTCTTCTACCAGGTGGAGTGAATGTTCTCCCTTTTAACAACAAAACGGTGAGCTGTTGCCCAAACTCACCTCACAGCCCTACACTCCAAATGAAACTCATGAGGTTAAGCAAATTTGAGAGACACTTGTAGGTTCAAAAGATGTCTTTCGACAATACACTGACCCCTTGTGGCTTACTGTCCCTTTGTACCCAAGTCTTATTTTAAATTTAACAGGCTTGCATGTAGAATTGAGCAGAAGGAACCCAACAGTTCCTTATTGGGCTTTTTTGTCCTCTGTGTGTTGCTGGGCCTACCTACCACCTTGGAGGAATCCACTTGGTGTCCTGCTTGTCCGCCATTAAACTTGGATTCCAACAATGAGGCCGCAGCTTGATTACGAAACACAGAATGAGATGTTACTATCCTTGTGCAAGCACGTACAATAGGTTCAGTTACGCTTGTCGGTGAATGGTGAATGGTAAACTTGGAGAGGTTTGTAGAATATTGGGACGCATCATCAGTAGTGTTCCTCTGGCTCATGGGGTGTTTCAGCCTTTCACACTGTACACCCTCACCAGAGGCGGCCAGCTATAGGGTGATCAGCCCTAAGCTTGCGTCCCATTCCCAATTAGTCATGAGAGTCACTTTGGTGTCAAATGACTGACATCTCATGAACCTATGTATGGCAACCTAAGTTTGTTACACGGGGACCCAGCAGGGGGTATTCCTCTTCATCCAAAGCCACTGGCTACTTCTCTCCGCTGCCTCTGATGCAGCTTTGATGGCTGCGCGCTGGCTCTGGCCCCTAATTCCCAGGTCACTCAGCAGTTTGATGGTAGATGTTGCCACAAACCCTTTGCATCCAACTTCCACTGGGCGAACTTCCATGGTCCAGCTGCGATGTTGCGCTTCAGCAGCTAACTCAGCATAGCATAGATATTTCCACTCGTATGCCTCATCCACGGAATCCTCCCAGGGTACGGTGAGCTCGATAATGTAACCCTTCCTTAAGGAAAGGGACCAGAGCACCATGTCAGGTCTCAAGGTAGTAGTGGCAATCTCTGGAGGAAACACCAACTGTTGGCCAATATCTACCAGCAGTTTCCAGTAGTGTGCTAAGCACAGCTGGCCTCTCTCCGATGGTGTGGAGTTGCTCCTGGTAACTGTAGCATCTTCTTGGACAAAGGCAATCGTCCATGGGTGATTAGATATTGGTGGTGAAAGGGCATTGATGAAAAATAGTTTTTCCTCCATTGTGGACGCAAGGCTCTTTAGGACGTGGTTGTGGCGCCAAGTGTATCGCCCTTGGGTGAGACTGGTCTTACACCCTGTGAGTATATGCCGGAAGGAGGCTGGCCTGGAGCAAAGGGCACATCCTGGATCTTCACCAATCCACTGATGGAGATTGGTTGGTGTTGGCAGGACGTCATAAGTGGTTCTGATGGTAAAGCTCAGACTCCTCGCCTCCATGGCCCACACATCGTTCCAGCTAAGCTTCCTCCTTTCGACACTGTCCCACTGTGTCCACTGCCCCTGTTTGCCAAGGGAGACTGCCTTCGCCCACCTTGCAGCCTCCTCCTGACGATGTACTTCCTCCACCACCATCCTCCTCCATGCTTGAGCAGTGGCTTTATTCCAGGCTGGGCGGCTTGTTGTAAGGCCAAGGCCTCCTCTTTCATGCTGAACATTCCCCACGATGTCAGTATATCTGAGAGCTGATATTGCCTCCTTCACCGCTGCAGCTGGTCTCCATTTTCGCCCAGTAGCCAAGGTTGGTGCGTTGCTCCTCAACACCTTGTCCTGAGAATCATTCAATGTCATCTGCAGTCGTGTTTTAGTGCACTTGTACTCCTCTGTGAGGCTGGTGAGGGGCAGCTTGAGGACACCGTCTCCGTAGAGGCCTATGGTGGTAAGGCTCCGCGGAACCCCAAGCCACTTTTTAATGTAGGCTGTGACTCCTCTTTCCAGCTTCTCTACTATTGAGATGGGGACCTCATAAACTGAAAGGAGCCACAATGCCCGGGTTAGGAGACCAAACTGGAAGCACCAGGTCTTTACTTTCCCAGGTAGCTGGGAGCTGTCGATGAACCGTAGACCAGCATTAATGTCCTTGCGCAGTTGTTTCACCTGGTCTCTGTCTTTCAGGCTTGCATTGTAGCACCTTCCGAGGCTCTTTACAGGCTATTCTGATACTGTGGGGATTGGCTCATCTCCGATGAAGAAACTCTGGTCAGCAAGCACTCCCTTCACCACTGAGATGCTGCGTGACTTAGATGGCTTTACCTTCATCCGGGCCCAACTGATATTCTCCTCCAGTTTTCTGAGCAATCTCCTGGTGCATGGGACGGTGGTAGTTAAGGTGGTAATGTCATCCATGTATGCTCTGAGGGGAGGGAGGCGCAGACAAGAGCCAACTCGTTGTCCCCCCCCCCCATCAGCCCCCCACCCACGACCCCCCCCCCACGACCCATTTTGAGGCTCGAATGATGATTTCCATTGCCATGGTAAACACCAATTTGTGCATCCAGCCATGATGCCTACCTCCAAGCACTGCCATAAAGTTTTAAATTCTGGAGTTGAAAAGCAGAACTGCAAGTCCTGAAAGTAGGCTTTAACCAAAGTTGTGATGGTGTCTGGGATGTTGAAGAAGCTGAACGCAGACCAAAGGAGCTCATAGGGCACACAACCAAAGGCATTATCGAGATCCAAAAAGATTACATGTAGGTCCCTTTTCTCCAGCTTTGCCATTTGGATCTGGTGCCAGATCATGCTAGCATCTTTTAGACACCCAGAGAAGCCCGATATCCCCGCCTTCTGTACAGATGTGTCAATGTATTCATTTCTCCACAGATACTCGGCCATCCTCTGTGCAATGACGCTGAAGAAGACTTTACCCTCCACATTAAGCAGGGAGATTGGACGGAACTGGCTGATGTTCATTGTGTCCTTTTCCTTTGGGATCAAGACCCCACCTGCCCTACGCCACACTTTGGGTATGGTTCTCTTCTGCCATACTGTTCTCATGAGCCTCCAAAGAAACCTACAAACATCTGGTGCATTCTTTTACACTTTGTACGGGACTCCATTTGGCCCAGGGGCTGATGTTGTTCTCGCCCAAAGGACTGTCTTCTGCACCTCTTTCCATGTTTGAGGGCCAATCTCAAATTGATGTACTGGGGGGTCGATTGGTGGAATGTCTGAAGGGATGGCCAGGTGTTCGTGGCGCCTTGGATCAGAGTGTGTTGTTCTCAAGTGCTCCTCCAGATCGTTTTTTGTTGTTTTTAGAACTCCACTTTTTTCCTTGGTGAAGAGAGTCTTTAGGAATTTGAAGGGTTCTTTGTAGAACTGACTTCTTGTTTGTTCTTTCTTCCTTCTTTGTTTCCGTAGATTCTCTGCTCTACGGAGGGATGTCAAACGGATTTTAATGTCAGCTTGGAGAGTGCTTATGCCCTCCTTTTCCACTCCAGAGGCCTTCTTCCAAAGTTTCTTAAGTCATCTCCTTTCTTGAACGACACGCTTAATTTCCTGTTGCCTCCTGGAAACTGGTGGGGTTGGGGCCTGCTTAGCGCCTTTTGGTTCTTGTATTCCGAAGCATTCTGCCCCGTACTGATAAATAATGTCTCCCATTCTCTCCAACTTGTTATCCACTGTGTCTCGAAGTTGCTCAAGGGTCAAGGTCAGGTCAGAATTCACCGTCTGCCACAGCTTTTTCTCCGCAGCACCGGGCCACTTCACACACAGCCTGTGCCCTGGAAGTTTCCTCTTGATTGCAGGTCTGGGAGTTTGAGTGGAATCCACCGCTGATGTTTGTTCCACCGTTAATTCTGTGCTTGAGTTTACAACCTCCATGACAGCGGTGTTGATGCACTGCAACCTATGGTTTGCGTCCAGCTGCTGCGCTTCACTCGACTGATTTGACCCTTTTCACAGAAAGTGATCAATGCGAGGCTCCTGTCTCTCTTCCCTCAAACACTTTTTCTTTCCCTGGTGAATCCTCAACCCCCGGTGAAATGTTATGTTACTCCATCCACAGATACATATCTGCAGTTTGTGGTCTGCTGTTGTGGCTGTAGGTGTGCCGATTACTGTAATGTTCCCTTGTACTGTGCTATCTTTACTCATAGTCGTTTCCGGTCCAGTCATTACCATATTGTCAGCCGATGAGTCTTCTTCCGCCTCCACTCTCGCAGACTCTGGGGGTATTCTCCTTCTTTGACTTGTCGTAGCTTTGGTGGGTGTCTCCAACGTGCTAAAAAGCATGGAAGACTACAGTCATGGGCAGCTAACCCAAGACTGTCCCAATGGGGTCTGTTCCCTCCTGCCAGCTGTCTCTCCATGCCATCACAAGGACTTTCCGCTGATCTTTCATAGCAGTCACTGTACGGGTTCAGATGGTCAGATTACAAAACACAGAATGAGATGTTATTATCCTTGTGCAAGCACGTACAATAGGTTCAGTTACGCTTGTCGGTGAATGGTGAATGGTAGACTTGCAGAAGTTTGTAGAAGATTGCGTCCCATTCCCAATTTGAAACATTGTGCCACATGCACATTCTGGAATTATTTTCATAATTATTTTATATGAGATGCAGGGGGAAGGACAATAAAAACTTATAATGTATAGCTGTGCCCATCAAGCAGAGGCCTCCATCTCTCTAAAGATCTATCTATCTATCTATCTATCTATCTATCTATCTATCTATCTATCTATCTATCTATCTATCTATCTATCTATCTATCTATCTATCTATCTGTCTATCTATCTATCTATCTATCTATCTATCTATCTATCTATCTATTAAAAGGAAGCAGCAACAGAGCTGGTGTGTATAAGTCCAAATAAAAAGAAATGAATTGCATAGCAGCATACAGTATTTACCAAACCACCTACCTGTTTTTTTTGAAGACACATTTTGAAATTATACTGGAGTATGAACTACAAATCTGACCTCCAAGTCCATTCTGGCTGTACCAAGAAGCAAGGAGTTGTACAGAACAGATGTGCAATGAATGAGAGAATGGAGTTTTACACATTCTTGGCAGGGAGACAATGAGGAGAATCCCAGTGCCTTGGCCCATCACCATTATTACAGGAGACGTGAGAAAGAGCAGAAACCGTCATAAAATACAGAAGTGCATTCCTCAAGGCTGAGAGTGCCATGTAGGTCTCCTTCTAAGGCAATGTGCTGCTCTGCAGACAGGATACCATGCTGACGAGGAATTAAAGTGACACTTTGTAATTCATTATCCTTGAGAATCAAATCATACAAATGAGGACAGAGTTTATGTTTGACTAGGCATGTCAAGAGGACAAGGTCAGGATCTAGATAGTTGTGGCCCCAGGATTATGAACATAAAATCTTCTAGCCTTCCATCAATTTTTCGTTTTTGTGTTGCCAATTAGTGTTACACATGTCTTTGGAGTGTGGATGATAGAGAGTGACTGAGCCAGGGAAAGAGATGAATGCCAGGGGCAGCAGTGTAAACTTGTGAGCACCATGCTGCTCTAAAAAAGGTTAACCTATTACAGGCCATAGTGCTAGATGTTAGGCAGGAATCTGAATGGCACCCTTGGGCACAGTAGTCAATAGTTTCTGATTAAACAAACACACTTAACTTTGGCATATGGGTGGAAAACTTGAGCAACCAGAAAAAAGCTTAAGAGGACATAAGCAGAACATGCAGACTCCAGGCTGCAAGGCAACAACAAAGACTTGATGCTCTTTGTAAATCATGTTAAAATATGAAAACCTGATTCAATGGTACTATATAGCAAGCAAGCAGTTTAGTCTAGCTGGACAGAGAAGCCGAGAAGAAGTATGGTTGTGGTTCGAGCTTGAGAATGAAAGAAGAAAACTGACAACTTTACAAAAACATTGCAAAGACACGAGTCTAAAAATAGACTGCTCAAGATGGTGAAGCGTCCGGTTGTTTTTTGTGTGCACTGTATTTCTGGTGGGATTATTATTAAAAGAAAGAAAGTAAAGCAAGTTAAAGATCTCCTGGTTAAGAAGAGGATGATGACTATGCTGCTGGTTAATGGAAGAAAGGAGAAGTTAAAAAATGCTTACATACTGATTAACAGGACCATTTAATTTTCTCAGAAATTTTCATGATGTGTCTCACACCTTGTTAAAACTTTCTTTTATTGTAAACTATGACACTGGACGTTTTGTAACTGTACAATACGTATAATTTTTTATAGGATGGTTTTGTATTTGCTGTTGTTGTTGTCATTTTAGTAGCCATAGTTGAGGGGCAGTAAACTCTAAATGGTTGGTGCTGAACCTGAAAATAAAAAGTCAAGAGTTTTTCCTTATGACTATGGTGATCGAAATAACAACCTATGTGTTCCTGTTATTAATTTCTGAACTCATCATACAAGAGTAAGATCAAATATACTGTATGTGAGCTTATTTCTATTGGCCTCGAAAATAGATGGAACATGAATTCTGCTTTTTTTTGATCTGAGAGATGATAAGTATCAAATTAGGAAGACAGAAAGGATGTTGGTGTTAATACAGAAAGAGAAACTATCAAGGACACGTGTGCATTTGTTGGTCGGCACTGATTTTTGGTTCAATTAAGTATTTATCATTGTATATAGTTGCTTATGTTATCTATCTGTCTCTAGTTCCTTAAGCTCCTATCTATCTATAGTACATCTATCTGTTATTATTAAGTCTGTTTTAAAGTGTATTCTTTTGAGTATCTTTTAATATTTTTCTTGTTTATTCCCAAATAGGGCAGATTACAGAGAGAGTATGTATAGAAATGGCTGCTATTTTCTATGTTGGAGGTAATTTATAGCATCTTGTCTGGGTGCTGCATTTCAGTACTGACATTTATTTTGATTTTGCAGGATGAAAGACAATACACTCATTCAGCACTATCTAGTTGAAGTCCATTGTTCAGAGTGCTGAATGTTCTGTCCTATTGATTATTAATGATTTTTTAGAACAGACAGTTTTGAAACTGGAAAGATGCAATGTTGTTATCATTTATCTTATGATCACTGTGGATTAGTGAGTGCTGTTTGTTTTATTCTGCAACACTTTGTTACTGTTCCTCACTGTAATGTTGCATCATAAAATGCCTTTGGTCCACTTATGTTAGACTGCAATGTTGCAATGTTTGGTAATTACCAATAATCAAAAGCAGCCTGCCAATCCCCATTCATCTGTATGTTAAATATTTGTATCTTTCCTTAACTAAGTGTCCAGTTGTTGTCTTGAAAAAGAACTGGGAATGTGGTGTGTAAAATGACCAAACTCATCGTGAAGTAAAAAGTAGGTGACAGTCAAATCCACACTTAGGCATAAAGTCATCTAGTAATTCAAATGTATCCTATTCATTTTTATCACCTTTGATGTTCATGAAAACATCTTTGCCAAATTTTATTTGACAGACTGGTGCAACAGACAGGACAATACACCTATATACTTAGAAGTTAAACAAAAGGATGTTTGGCTTGAGTTCTCTGCAACTTTTATGCATAAACCCTGCGTGTGCACCTTTGTAATCGTTTTGTCCACATTAAGTCCTACGTTTGGCAATTCTCTTGAGAGTCCTGAATCTGGTCTGCAAGTGTCTGTGAGCAGTTGTGTAGCAAGTTGGAGTTCAGGCTGTAATGTATAACTGAATGGTGTTTATGATGGCTTCCTTCCATATTAACTCGTTTGTTGCTACGTGCTGTGGCTGCTGTTGGTACCTGTTTGGCATCTCTGGCAGCAGTGGCTGCACAGGGGCTGCTTGATGGCCAGTAGAAATTCATGGTGCGCCGGCTACTGCTCTGTCTTCACACAGCAGGTGGGCGACGGTGGCAGTCTCAGTGTGACGCAATATGGTTTGTACCTCTCGCTATCATAAGTGGTGGTCCTCCTAGGCGCCATCATAAGTGGTGGTCTTCCTAGGCGAATGCTGCTGTAAGCATAGCAACTACTTACACAAATGTGTTCAGCACCATGATCAGCTAGGGACCAATAGGCTGATGCTGCCACCTCACTTCATTTTTGATATCCATCTCCAGATCACTTGCATCAAACTCAATGTCCGAAAAGTTAGAGTGCGATTCAGTGATAATACGTAAAACGTCCATAGTGTAATTTGCTTTGCACATATGCTTTAGTCTCACCAGATGTTTGCTCTTCACTTCTCATGCACGCACAGGGAATCGAGCTCAAATCAACAAAGCTATGTAACTTTCCTTCAAGCAAAGAGAGTCGAACTAAAAGTAAGGGTGAGTTCTGTCGCAGTTTACAGCCAATTACCATCCTCTACCCCTGAATTTCGACAAAAGTCAACATCAGCCCTGAAAG
Source organism: Erpetoichthys calabaricus (assembly GCF_900747795.2). NCBI lineage: Eukaryota > Metazoa > Chordata > Cladistia > Polypteriformes > Polypteridae > Erpetoichthys > Erpetoichthys calabaricus. The sequence goes on from NC_041404.2 coordinate 72,453,247, forward strand.
AGTTAAATAAGGTCTAAAGGACCTGGAGATCCAACAGAAGTTACTCAGAATGTTCAAACTTCCTCTGTACAGGTGACAACATGGTCAATATTCAGAGAGCATTTATAATCAGGATCATCTTTTAATTTTGTAATTACAATACACAAGATAATATACACAAGCTGCAAATATGCAATTTAGAAAGTGGAAGAATTACTCCAAATAATATTACCTCAAACACATAAATATTAAAACAACTTAGAAAAAGGATGAAGGGTTGGTGGTGCTGCCTCACACCACCAGGGTCCTGAGTTTGAATGCTGACCAGTGGCCTGGATTAATAATAACTTTATTAATAATAACTTTATTTATATAGCACCTTATCATACACGTACATGCAACTCAAGGTGCTTTCCACAGATTAATCAACAAAAACAATAAAGATCTACCATAGTTACATGGATATTATCATTAATTAATATTACAATAATTTCTAATAAATGTAAGTATACTAAATAGAAATCAATCTGAGCATTGTTAAAAAAATTTAAACACTAAAGTGCAAAACAAACCTTCACTCTTATCAGAAACAAATTCATATTGTTTTCTGATTAAAAGCCTTATATATAAAGATGGCTAGAGGACAACCACATCTAATTTACATATACAGTACCTCTGCACTGGTTATGGATAATGCATTTTAAGCAGTGTCTACTGTTCTATAGTGAAAGTGTGATTTGTCACACAGCATTGTTTTGCAGGACATGAACACTATCTTTAGAGACCAAACTGGTTTGTTTATAATGAGGAACAAGTAGTAGTGACATACTGACACACTGCAAGCATGGCCAGCTCTGCCATTTGTCAAACAATACAGACCCTGGCTTATGAACACTCAGGCTCAATGCAACTGTCCGACTCCTATTAACTATAGTACTGTATATGGTTTGATATTATTTTTCATATTCTAACAATGTTTGGTGTTAATGTTTTTAGGTAGTCTTCCAAATCCCACGATGCATTGTATTCATTTTCACACAATATTGCTGTATGCGGAACATCCTTTTTTCTTTATTACCTTTCACCAAATTTGCTCTTTATCCTATTTTTCATCCTTTATTTGACATTTTGTTGATGCAGATTTTGGATATATACATGTAATTTTTCTTTCCTTTTCTTCTTTTATTTTGCAAAAGCAATGCATTACCATTACAAGTGGTTTAAGAAGAACCATTTATGTGCCTTTTATGAGTACTGACAGTATTTAACTTTACCTGTTGAGGAACAAAAATATTGCATGGCTGGACATCAGCCTAATGGTCGAACTGCTCAGAATACACTTTACAACCTTGGCATTTTTTGAATTGCATATTTATTCCTCTGTTTATTACGCCTGTTTTATATTATACAATTATTTTAATTTTTCTATTTTAGCATTACCATGCATAATTTGTGAAACTAATGAAAATTGTAGAAAACCCCTATCATAGCAGTTATTTGTGTGGTTTATATATATGTATACATAGAGTATATAGACACTCAAACTCTACAGTATATACTGTGCATTATATACATATACATTATATATATATATATATATATATATATTTATATATATATATATATATATATATATATATACTGTATATATAAAGATTAGCGAAGGTCTGTGATACAGTTTACACATTTATAGATAGAAATCCACAATGGGACGAAATGAATCACATATCTTAAATAGTTTTTCATTTCTGAGCTTTCAGCACCTGTCAGGTATCATCGTCAGAGGAATATATTGTCATATGTGTGCGCATGGGGGGCAGTTACAGGGTTCAGTTAATTGTAATCTCCCTGTTGGAACACCAGAGGATGCTGTTGACTGCTGCCTTTTCTCTTCTTCTCTCTGCAGACCGGAGGATTGACAACCATAACATCTTTCTGGTGTCAGCCTGCCTGGACCTACCTCCTGCTGTCAGGAGCCCTTAAGATCGGACGCTTCACCATCTTGAGCAGTCTATTTTCAGACTTGCATCTTTACAATGTTTTTGTTTTGGTTTTTAATGTGTTTTAAACCTACATTTTCTTTACAATATACAGGATAAGCCTTTGGGTGCCCCAAAGATTTATAACCTATAGTATATACAATATATATACTAGGGGGCTCTGCCCCCTGCTCGCTTCGCTCACCAACTCCCGAGTATGGGTAACTAGATGTACAATTTAAAGTGATTGTTATTTTAATGGGAACGGTTACATATGCATAATAGAACTAACTATTTTACATTACAGCAAGTACTGTAATTAACCATAGTTTAAAATACTAAAACGTAATAAATCGAAAGAAATTTATGTTTCATGTTCTGTTAGAGCCTCTTAGAGGTAACTTAGAGGTATTTGTTGAGTTAAACATTTTTGTTCTGTTTGGCTTTGAAATTAACACGCAAATACTTTTTAAACCTACACATTTACTGTAACACTTCAGTAAAAACAATATTTGGAATTAACTTTTCGTCAATATCGCATTGAATTTTGATTCCATGTTTGGACTTGAATCATGACAACACAACTTATAACTGCCCGTGAGTGAATATTGTTTCTTTCTCTCTAATAAATAAACCAACTTTTTACATTACAGCGAGTAATTAACTATAGTAAAAAATAATAAAACCTAATAAATTGAATGAAAATTATGTTTCATGTTGCGTTAGAGGTTTTTGGTGACTTATACATTTTCGTTCTGTTTGGCTTTGAAATTAAGACGCAAGTGTGAGAGACTGTGGGTCCTGAGATGGATACACAACACACCCAAGGTTGGTTGCTATCTTGTCCCAGTATAGACTATCGTCTTCACTGGATTAAATGGATTCGTAATGGAAGGGTGACATTTCTCAGCAGGGTGCATTTGTATTCTTTGATACACACGTATCTATTGCTGTGCTTTCCAATCCTAAATCTAAAACCTGCTACTGGTGTGTGCCATTGCTGAAGTAGAATCAGCTATAAAGTATTGATTCCTCCATAAAACTAAAGAAACACATGCTGTCCGCAGAGGTAGTACAAAAATAGCAGACTTGTTTGTTCATCAAAAAAATTAGAGTTGTTCTTTTTAAGAAGCAGTCATGGCTTTCATTGCTGATATTCTAGAAATCGTCTTGCTGCTAAGGAACTGGCAAAACATGGAGAAAACAACTGTGGAAAACAGCTTTGTGCCTATGAGGTGGGCTATAGAAGAATAAACCCTTGCCAGATTCACGATTGCCTGTTGTTTTTATTCTTGATACTGTTATGTCCCAAACATCAGTTTTAGTCACCCTAACAAGTGTCTCAGATATTCAGTTTGAAAGGATACTAGGGGTTAAAAGAAAGCAATTCTCTGATTGGTCACCGTGTCCTAGATCATGTCAGGAGCTAGAGAACAGACTTACTTGACTAGCTGCCAAATAAATTTAAAGCTGAACCAGCAGCTGTCACAACAGGTGAATACTGATCCAGAGCTGAATTGAGTTGGATGGGGTGGATTTCCCCTTTTTGCTCTATGGCCTTATTCAACTAGAATAATCCTGCTATCAAATCAAAAGTTTAAAGATGAATTACAATTACGCCCACTGGCACTCTGCATCTTGTGCACAACAGATGAGATCTTGACTCTCTGGTCATTAAAGATCCCTGGTTATCTTTCAAAATGAGTGGGGTGTACTCCAATATCTCATCGTGGCCTAGTCATTCTGTCCCCTAATCATCCCCTGTCCCTTATTGGCTTACTACTTCTCTCGCCTGTTCACCACCTAATAGCTAATGTGTGGTGAGTATACTGGCGCAAGAATGGCTGCCATCACATCATCCAGGTGGATGCTACGCATTGGTGGTGGATAAAGAGTGTTCCTAACTGTTTATGTAAAGCATTTTGAGTTATTAGAAAAGCGCTATATAAATGCAATTCTTCTTCTTATTATTACTATTAAGGGTACATTTCTACTCAACAAATGGTTAAAAAACACAGGCTCACTCTGAACTGAAATGGTCACATGTAGTTATGACACAGGACAGCACAGTGGCACCATGGTTAGTGCTGCTGCGTCACCGACCCTGGCTTTGAATCAACCTGATCACTATGTGGTGTTTAAGTTTTCTCTTCATGTGTGTGCAAGTCTTTTTTCAGTACTCAATTTTTCCTTCTACACCGCAGTGAATTGTGTGGTAAGGGAACTGGAAATTCATCATCAGCCCTCTGTGATTGTATGTATTGATGGGCCCTGAAAATGAACAGAAACTCTATCCAGAGCTGGTTTGTGTTGTTCACCTATTGCTGCCACCACCCCAAATACACTGCACAGGATTAAGTGGGTTTGAGAATGTTAAAACACCACAGTGAACAGGAGACTAGACTAGTGGAATACAATTGATGTAGGTAACTTCCAGATATGGACCAGAAAGGGGAAGGTTGTGTTTTTATGTGTACTCATGATGTTCTTGGTAATTTGCAAAGTTAGTATTTGCATTATAGCTAACAACTTGACAGAGACCTGTGTCTCCATCAAGCAAAGAGTGCCACACAAAAATAAACTGATTTGAGGTGAATTGAGAAGTGAAGATGGAAAGGTGGGAACAAGCCAGATGGAGGTGGGTTGAGAAGACAGAGGACATGAATAAACCGAAAAGGTGACGAATTATGAAGCGTGCAGGTGTAATGACAATACAGATGAACACTGGAGATGGCTTAGCAGGAGCAGCTTTGGATGATGCATAGAAAATGGGGTCAGTAGATCAGAGAATGAATCAAAGACTGAAAGCTGAGGTGACCTGACCTGACCTGAAGAGGACCTTGAAGGCCCAGAGGTGAAACTCCTCTGAGAAAGGCAGTGTTTTATCAGAATGATCTGCTACTGGTTATTTTATCATCGGGCCATGTGTTTTGATGTTGCTGAGGTAAGGCACCAGGGTTCTAGATTAACGCCTGAACACACAGTACGCCCACCAATAGAACATGCAGGTCTACGAAGCTTCCTGCTGTAAATCAATAGGTTTGTCTAATTTATGTTTTCTGTTGTGTTGATTTGATGAAACAACAGATCAGCTTGAACCAGAAAGCCAGAGAAAACAAGTGTAGTCAATCCTATGCAGATGGGACATTTTGGACATTGCTCAGTTAACATGGTCCTCTAGCAGCTATACTATAGGAGCTGTACACATCCAGCAACAAGAAGTGAAGAACCAGCTGGAAAAGCAGATTAGACACTTCAAAAAGCTTTTGTGTGGAGCACAATGAAGATGACCAGACCTGCCACTGCATTAGCGACTGTCTCTTTAACAAGACGTTTACTTCTTGAAGATGCGTGGGCGAACAAGGTCCTTCCAGTATGGTGTGCTGTGTTCATTAAAAAATGGAGAGAGAGAGAGAGAGAGAGAGTTTGAGCTCAGGAGGGGAGGGACCTCAAGGAGAACTGAGAGACAGAGGCACACAGCCTGCCAGCCTGAGTCTCAACAGAAGCTGCAGCCGCTGAAGGAGCGACACTCTCCCTACAGGTGCGTGTTTTCCACATGGCTTCAGCAGATGGGTGGGCTGTCCAGCTGGGGCAAAGGAAGCTGGAGCAGTGCTGTCTTGTGAGTAGTGGGAGAACTTGCACCTACTGAGGCATCTTATGGAATTCATCTTGGTCCTGATGTTATTACATGAGCCGCTTAAATCTGCAAATCTAGGCAAGACAGGCTATTAACATGAGAGTGATGGGCTCGGTACTTGATCATCAGATGCACTCTGTTGAATGAAAGAATAGAACAAGAAGTCGCATAGGTTAGAAAGAGAAACTAGTGCTTATGTGAATCTTTTGGCCCATCCTGATCATGATGCGGGCATGCCATATTGGGGCTGAGGTTAACCAAAAGTTATTCTCCAATTTAGTTAGACCTTGGAAAGGCAGACATGAAGTCTCTAGAGACAAACAGATTATTTGGAAAGTCAACTGATGGTTGCCCTTTGAGATTTTGTTTGGTAAGCGAGTGTGATTTTAGGACAATTCAGGATTGAAGATTGTCTTGCCACACCGTTTCTTTGTGTTGTGTGGATGTTGGGGAACAACAGCACTAATATCACAGATCTTCAATAAAATAAGAAGTCAGGTCAATGTTTTTTCAATTAGCTATTTAAAAGGAAAAAGGCAAATACACCCCCTCACAAACTAATTTGTCAGTCCTTCTTTCTTTCCTAATAAGAACATAATCATTTTATACACAATGTGGAATGTAAGAAGCTCTTAGTTTCTTCTGCCATGGAGTGATTCATCCCTTAAGAAGTGCTAGATCACATACAGGAGGAATCTTTAACAAGTGGCTGTTAGAGAAAGAGAGATCTCAGGGTAAAGAAGCAGTTTACTCCACACCACAGACGTTTAGCAGGCGCCTTGGAACTGGGCTCAGTAGATGGTCCTATTCTTTTCAGAATGACCTGAAAATTGTCTCGGTATTTAGCTGGACTATCAGGAGGAGGCACTGCACCTTTCTCATTTGTTTCTCACTTTCCTGGGTAATACAATAAAGACCATGCTTGTCTCTTGTATGGTCATTCGTGGCATTTAAAAGACCTAAGGGTACAAATTTGGCCAAGGCAGAGTAGATGACAGCATTATTGCAGGCTTTGAACATTTTAGGATAACCCCATTTTCCTTGAGAGAGCATTAACATTGTTACTGACCTCATGCCCGTGGAGAACTTAAACTAGATGTAAATTGTGAGCTGGGTGATGAAGGCTAGAAAGGTTGGCAGGGAAAAGTACTGTAGCATACATGGATTAAGATGGTAAAGAGCTGTTCTTGTGCAATTATGTATAATTTCATCTATGTGGTTGAGGTTGAGGTTGGAAGCATGCATGGATACAGCACGTTGCCACACCCAGCACATGACGAAGCACCTCGGGATCCCAGATTAGGACCCAAGCACAGCCATGTTAGTTCATGGAATGGAACATTGAATGAGGTTTTTTGCAGTGGCTGGAGTGCCAATCCTGCCACCAACCCCCAAGCTGGAGGACCTACTTGCAGAGGTAGATGCAGGTTAACATCATACCCAGGATGGAGCAACTGCAGGTTAAGGGCCTTACTCTAGGATGTCAGTCTGAATTTCAAAGGCAGCATGGAGGCTGTGATGTAATCTTTGAATGCAGCAATGCTTATGTTAATGTTTTTTAATGTAATCATGGGAGCTGAATAACAATATCCAATGAAGCTGGCAGCTTCTTAAGTAGCAGAAACATGTCCCTGTTTATTTTAAGTAGACGAGAAGGCCAGTGTGTGCCCATATTTGCCTTTCACATTCTAGGTGTTCTTATCCTTTTGCTTATTCATTTATTAAAATGTTTAATGCAGTTATTTCAGGTCACAAAGTGAAATGGGCACATGGTGAGAATGAAAATTAGCGAGTTGCCAGTTAATCACAGGGCATATTTGCTCACACTGGGCCAATTCAGAAGTGCTAATTATTCTAATTCATATATTTTTGGGATGTGGGTTAAATATTGACTTAAAGAAAAACAGACTCAGGGAGATAATACAAAGGCAGTGACTGGGTGCAGGATCCTAATTCTCAGTCTGAGGTGGTAGATAGCACTGAATGCTGCCACCATGTTTTCCTTGATTTTACTTTTTTTTGGTGGCCACCATCCCATTCCTCATTTCAGACGTCCCAGTTGCCTGTTCCATGTCACTCTGACCTAATGTTTGGAGTTGGGGGTGCTTTTGAAGCAGTTGATCAGGTATCAGACTGTAAATAACTCACCTGACAGCCTATTATTAAATAGTGACATTAACAGCACACATTATAGTGAACACCAGCAAGATTATAATACAGCGTCAATTATCAAAACTAAGCAATACAATAAAAATCCATTGACCTGTTCTCACATACACTTAAAGTACGGGGTGCTGGCAGCCAGACCCCATGCCAGCATGTTTCTCTCCACGTATGCATCCTTCCTGTAGCTATTGTTGTTAATGCTGGTGCCTTTTTAGTTCATTTTTGGACTTGTGTGTTGTTCTGGTTGTGGAAACCGCCTATCCACTGATTTTAATCTTATTATTATGGATTGGACCAAAGTAAGTTGTATTAGCATTTATCATTCAAGTCCCCTTTATCTGCCTTTAGCTTACGTTTGCCTCATTCCAGATATCTGGTGACTTTTACTCACACTATGATGGGATGAGTGAGGGAAAAGAAGCCCACTGACCTTTGTATCTAATTTCTTTCAGTTGTAATACTCTTAAGGTCAGGCTGATGGATGCTGTCATGGATGCTCAGCTAATAATAAACAGCAGTCTTTTCATCTATTAAGTTATTAATGCATTGGACCAAAACACTCCAACCAGGAACAAAGGTTAAAGGCAGTGCAACACGGAAATCTTCAGTTCAGTTGGTGAAAGCCATTATATCAAAACATGCCATGCGTTTTAAATAAAGCAGGACGACACCTCAGTCCTAAATTAACTTGTATCTATAATCCCTGATCAAACGTACAGTTGATATTCATTAACAGAAATGCAAGGAAATGACTGAAAACATTTGCATTGTAACAGCAGGTGAATGTAAAGTGCTTAAATACCTTTCATTCTAATTGATTACTCATACATGGGGCTCCTTTCCAAGACAGCATGGACAGACGTGTATGTTGTGTGCTTTGTTCATCTTGAAATTGCTGTGCTGCAGTATCTTCCTGTATTTATTTTGTTGTAATGAGGCTCCTAAGACAAATAAAGCAAAGTGTAATCAAATTTACAACAATACAGAAGATCTGAACAGGTCACTTCTCATCCGTCCATCCATTTTACAAGCCCTCTTCTCCTGAGCAGGGTTGTGGGGAAGTTGGAGCCTATCCCAGCAAGCACTGGGGACATTGCATGAATAATCTCTGAACGGAGTGGCAGCGTTTTCACTCTAAATATTTAATATACAGACACTACTGATAGGAAACACAGTACAAATTTGTTAGACAGAAGTATTTTGTTTAAATAGAGTGAAATAAATATATAATAATACATAGATATCAGTGGCATTTTTTCCATGATGATTCTGGTGGGACCATGCCAGTGTTTTTCAGTATGTGTGCCAGCTTCCTAACATGAAGACTGACTTATCTCACTAATAATGCCTGTCCATCTTTTCTAATGACTAGCAAAACATGCGAGATTTAAATGCCACCAGTCACTGGTCAAGAAAGACTATTGCCCATGAGATGCCTACACTGAAACAGTAATACCTTAAGTTTAGAAGCAAAAGGCTTTGAGATGAAAAATGAAAAGCCACAACATCACAGAAAGAAGACACAGATTACATACACTGCACGTCTGGTAGAAGTGTTAACTACCACGCGACCAAGTATGATTTTCAATATAAATGCTGGCTCTTTCTATGCCAGGATTTTGCACTTCTTCCAATGAAGGAGCACCACACTGCTGGCTTCTTTTCCATTAGGTGGAAGGAGCACATGTACAGTAGGCTTTTTTAATGGCTTTTTCAAATTCAGCACAATCCTCCTCATTGGCAGGTGAAAATCAAGATGCTGCATAACATCTTGTGAGTGATGTATTCCTGATATACAGTACAGTACATGTAATCTTTTTTAAATTGCTGCAGCCACCTTTAATGTGGATGGCACAGTGGTGCAGTGGTAGCGCTGTTGCCTCGCAATAAGGAGACATGGGTTCGCTTCCCGTGTCCTCCCTGCGCGGAGTTTGCATGTTCTCCCCGTGTTTGCGTGGGTTTCCTCCGGATGCTCTGGTTTCCTCCCACAGTCCAAAGACATTCAGGTGAGGTGCATTGGCGATCCTAAATTGTCCCTAGTGTGTGCTTGGTGTGTGTGTGTGTGTGCCCTGCCCGGGGTTTGTTCCTGCCTTGTGCCCTGTGTTGGCTGGGATTGGCTCCAGCAGACCCCCGTGACCCTGTGTTAGGATACAGCGGGTTGGATAATGACTGACTGACTGACCTTTAATGTGAAGCAAATGGTACTGGACATTGTGTACTTTTTCGCTGGCATGTGCTACATGGCCTCAAGTTGGAAAAGCTCAAACCAAAAGTGCAAACATGCAATTAAAAAAAAAAGGTCAAGCTCCATCAGTAAAATGTAAAGTTCAGGCTGGACATGCACACTCACACCTAAGGGTATAGAGAACACTGCAGGGTCAGTTGGTCCGAGCCCTCAACTGGAAACAGGCTTTGCAGCCTCTGACATTCAGATAATTTAACAGACTACAAAAAGCAATATTTTCCAGGATAAGTAATTACATTGTACATATGATAGAAAATTGCAGAATAAATTATGTAAACATTTTAATAATGAGAAACATTACTTATTTTGTAAAGCTTCAGGTGCGGCTGTGTCCTAGTGGCCCTTAATGCAGCAGAAGCACCACGGATAGATGTACAGAGCTCTAGCAGTTTGGTGCCAGTCCATAAAAGTACCCATTAATACACACACACACACACACACTCACACACACAGGCCAATTTCACCTGTCCCACCTGTCTTTGGGAAAGTGAGAGGACACCACACCATATACTTCTGTTATACGATAAAACAGTACTGTCTGTGTGTGAGACCACTCCCTCTGAGCAATCTGATTGGTGATTGGTCATTTTGCCTTTGATCGGATTGGTCAGTTTCACTTTGGTTGCTCAGACAACTAAGACTGAGACAGGATATGCCTGTTATGAATTTGAGAGTTGCCAAGCACAGTAAGTTTCAAAATATCTTATAAATACCCATAAGATGGGGGAACCATCATACAACCGGTAGTCACAAAAAAGGCAATAAAGAATTTTTATAAATTAAAAGATTTATATGACAAAAATGCTCAAATAAAAACCACAGCTTCCAAAGAGTACTAAAGGCAAAAAAGAGTTGCTTGCAAAGGTAATTCAAGGAAAACAGTGCTCCAAAACATACATATAAAGAAGAATAATAGAAAAACAAAGCACAGAGGTCAAAAATCCAGTAAATCACTACAACAATAGTCACTAGAGAAACTCACCACCACCGCCATGAGTGCATTCAGAATGAACCATAAGGGACTGGGAGTTTTCCTCAGCCTTTATAGGTGATAGGCAAGTGGTCTTGTTTCTTGATGAATCACCCACAGAACACACTGAACATAAAACAAGATAAATAAATATAAAGTAAATGAACAAAAAGACATAAAAGCAGCATTTGACCCCTAGTCAGGGGAGGAACCCTGGCAGGAATATAGCAGCGCCAGGCAAGAAAGTTTGGGACACAGCAGGATACAGAGAAAAAGTGTAGGAGGGACACTGGGAGTTGCCATGAAAAATGGGAAGTATTCACAAGAATATGAATGATGTTTCTACAGCCAGTAATGGGGGCCCATCTACCTTTGGTGGCAGTCAAAAAGTGGACATGAGGCAAGCAAGGTGACTCAAAATGACAGAGCCTGAGAAGCAGGCTTTATAGGAACGCAGTCGAGAGATGAGTTAAGGCAAGATAAGTTTAGACACAAGAGGATACTGAAAAACGACATAGGAGAAACGCAGATTGTGCATGTAAGGTAAGGGATATCAAATATTTTTAAATGTATTCTATTCCCTGTCTTTGGCAGATAGCATAGCTAGTATATAATAATGACAAACAGAATGCACAATGACACTTTCCACAGTCCTTATCAGAGAGTCCATGCCTGTGGTTTAAGGTGCTCAAATGCTGGCTTATCCTAGCAGTGACACTGAGACGTCACATCATCCAAAGAAGTGAAATGAGCCTCTGAGCATTGCCATCAGCCCAGTAGCTTCATTGGGGTACAGAGACCAGGCCAGCTTTAGGGTGGGGAGAATGGGGCCAATGGAATTTCTAACCAAATAGTTTCTGTGTCTCAAATGTTGTAAGTTGCTTTGGATAAATTTGTCAGCCAAGTTGTAATTTATTATACTGGTACATACAGCTCAACTGTCAAAACATTAATGAAGTAATAAAAAAAACAGTAAGGTGTTACCATAATTGAAAATAAGACATACTTCACCTCAAATGCCACTTCCAATAGCTTCAACTACTTTTTTATTTATCAATTAACAGAATTAAAAATAACTACAGTGGAATTTTGATTACCCAAAGTAATCGAGACTGGAAATAATTGCCAGAAAACTAGTTCAGATAGATTTAATCTATACTAATAAAAGGCAAAGCCCTCACTGACTCACTGACTCACTCACTGACTGACTGACTGACTCACTCATCACTATTTCTCCAACTTCCCGTGTAGGTAGAAGTCTGAAATTTGGCAGGCTCATTCCTTACAGTTTACTTACAAAAGTTAGGCAGGTTTTATTTCAAAATTCTACGCGTAATGGTCATAACTGGAACCTGTTTGACTGACTCACTCATCACTAATTCTCCAACTTCCCGTGTAGGTAGAAGTCTGAAATTTGGCAGGCTCATTCCTTACAGCTTACTTACAAAAGTTAGGCAGGTTTTATTTCGAAATTATACGCGTAATGGTCATAACTGGAACCTGTTTGACTGACTCATTCATCACTAATTCTCCAACTTCCCGTGTAGGTAGAAGGCTGAAATTTGGCAGGCTCATTCCTTACAGCTTACTTACAAAAGTTAGGCAGGTTTCATTTCGAAATTCTACGTGTAATGGTCATAACTGGAACCTGTTTTTTGTCCATATACTCTAATGGAGGAGGCGGAGTCACGTATCGCGTCATCACATATTACGCCTCCTACGTAATCACGTGAACTGAAAACGAGGAAGAGATTTACAGCACAAGTCAAACGCGGGAACGAAGGTAAATGATGTTAATTGTTGACTGTCTTTTAATACTGTGTACTTGTTGAATGTCTTTTAATACTGTGTAATCATACATATTAACACATGTGCAATTAAACGTGTGCATTTACAAGGTGATTTCTCAGGCTTAAAAGCTCGCCTTTTATTAAAAAGGTAAATGCAAACTCTTTTCATTCTGAAGGGCACAAACCACGTTAGATTTCAGCCGTTAAACGCGCAAAAATGTCAGTACACCAGATAAATAAGTGCAACATATTATCAGTTGTATTGTATGCTTACAATACATATAGAAATGTGTTAATCGTTAACTAATATTATGGGATGGTGTTTTTCGACTCGCGCTTTGATTTAAACGATTGCATGTCTTGGTGGGTTTGCGTAGCTTATTGCCAATATCTTTACAGCTCTTTTTAAGACTTAATTTAAAAAGGTTTTCTTTTCTTCTTAATAAAAATTTAAAAGCAGTACTTCGCTGGTGCGAAGCGCTCACTTCACTCCCTTATGGGAATCGAACCTCGGACGTCAGCGCTAGAGGCTAAGCCCCTAAAATTGCGCCACGGCGTGTGGTTCGTTTATTTGACAGCATGTAGATCGGGGGTAATTACATTCACGGCATTCGTAGTCTGATTCACAATCTGATTGTATGGGTGGTTACCTACCAGGTAACGCTTATGGTTAGCCAGCAAGTCATCTCGAAGTGATCACTCGAGTGAACGCAGCTTCACAAAAAAACAGATCCTTAACAAACTGTTATTGGTATATTTTCCCTCAATTTTAAAAGGTTTTCATTTCTTCTTAATAAAAATTTAAAAGCAGTACTTCGCCGGTGCGAAGCACGGGGATTTGAGCGACTGATGCATACAGACATATTCATGAGTGCAGGTACTTCGGAAAGAAAGCACCGTGTAAACCTAAACTTTAAATTAAGTTCATAGACCTACAAAAGTTTGCCATTGATTTGAGGCAAGATTGCTTTTCTCATGTACAACTATACGTTGCATTCTTAACAGTAAGCTTGCACGGCTTGGTCATATTACAACCTGAGTGCTGAACTGACAACGTCGTATACAAACAGAACTATAACAATCGTAATAAACAAACAAAAAAAAAAGCGAAGAACCCTTGGATTTAATAAAAAGGCTCTTTCCTTGGCGAAGCAAGGAAAAAGGAAGACCTTATATGGCGTTCATTTATAAAACAGCGGAAAAGCTGTGTTAAGGCTGCTTCACAAAAAAACAGATCCTTAACAAATTGCTATTGGGATATTTTCCCTCAATTTAAAAAGCTTCTCTTCTTCATAAAAATTTAAAAGCAGTACTTCGCGGGGATTTAGATATATATATATATATATACAGTGGTGTGAAAAACTATTTGCCCCCTTCCTGATTTCTTATTCTTTTGCATGTTTGTCACACAAAATGTTTCTGATCATCAAACACATTTAACCATTAGTCAAATATAACACAAGTAAACACAAAATGCAGTTTGTAAATGGTGGTTTTTATTATTTAGGGAGAAAAAAAAATCCAAACCTACATGGCCCTGTGTGAAAAAGTAATTGCCCCCCTGAACCTAATAACTGGTTGGGCCACCCTTAGCAGCAATAACTGCAATCAAGCGTTTGTGATAACTTGCAATGAGTCTATTACAGCGCTCTGGAGGAATTTTGGCCCACTCATCTTTGCAAAATTGTTGTAATTCAGCTTTATTTGAGGGTTTTCTAGCATGAACCGCCTTTTTAAGGTCATGCCATAGCATTTCAATTGGATTCAGGTCAGGACTTTGACTAGGCCACTCCAAAGTCTTCATTTTGTTTTTCTTCAGCCATTCAGAGGTGGATTTGCTGGTGTGTTTTGGGTCATTGTCCTGTTGCAGCACCCAAGATCGCTTCAGCTTGAGTTGACGAACAGATGGCCGGACATTCTCCTTCAGGATTGTTTGGTAGACAGTAGAATTCATGGTTCTATCTATCACAGCAAGCCTTCCAGGTCCTGAAGCAGCAAAACAACCCCAGACCATCACACTACCACCACCATATTTTACTGTTGGTATGATGTTCTTTTTCTGAAATGCTGTGTTCCTTTTACGCCAGATGTAACGGGACATTTGCCTTCCAAAAAGTTCAACTTTTGTCTCATCAGTCCACAAGGTATTTTCCCAAAAGTCTTGGCAATCATTGAGATGTTTCTTAGCAAAATTGAGACGAGCCCTAATGTTCTTTTTGCTTAACAGTGGTTTGCGTCTTGGACATCTGCCATGCAGGCCGTTTTTGCCCAGTCTCTTTCTTATGGTGGAGTCGTGAACACTGACCTTAATTGAGGCAAGTGAGGCCTGCAGTTCTTTAGACGTTGTCCTGGGGTCTTTTGTGACCTCTCGGATGAGTCGTCTCTGCACTCTTGGGGTAATTTTGGTCGGCCGGCCACTCCTGGGAAGGTTCACCACTGTTCCATGTTTTTGCCATTTGTGGATAATGGCTCTCACTGTGGTTCGCTGGAGTCCCAAAGCTTTAGAAATGGCTTTATAACCTTTACCAGACTGATAGATCTCAATTACTTCTGTTCTCATTTGTTCCTGAATTTCTTTGGATCTTGGCATGATGTCTAGCTTTTGAGGTGCTTTTGGTCTACTTCTCTGTGTCAGGCAGCTCCTATTTAAGTGATTTCTTGATTGAAACAGGTGTGGCAGTAATCAGGCCTGGGGGTGGCTACGGAAATTGAACTCAGGTGTGATACACCACAGTTAGGTTATTTTTTAACAAGGGGGCAATTACTTTTTCACACAGGGCCATGTAGGTTTGGATTTTTTTTCTCCCTAAATAATAAAAACCATCATTTAAAAACTGCATT
>NC_041404.2:72773853-72853853 GCF_900747795.2 Erpetoichthys calabaricus
TCCTGACGTGCACTCCTTTGAAGAGGAAGATATTTTTGCATTCTTTTAATTGTGAGACAGAACTGTCATCTCTGTCTTGTCATAGAGCACATTTTAAACTTTTGAAAAAGAGACAAATGTTTGTTTGCAGTGTTTGAATAAAGTTCCTGTCTCTCTACAACCTCCTGTGTTTCTGTGCAAATCTGTGACCGAAGCATGACAATATAAAAATAACCATATAAACATATGGTTTCTACTTCGCGGATTTTCACCTTTCGCGAATCGAGGAGGGATTACTGTATAACAAAATTCAAAGGAATCTGCATCTTTGGAGGAAAAAAATGTTTCTTGATATTGCCTTTATTGTTATCCATATTACTAATCGAGAATAAACCAGATATGGACGCAGGGACATGGCGATGGGACCATGAGACGTACTGTGCAGGCGCGCGTCTCATAAACCGCAAGCGAAGTCGTATCCACCGCGAATGAAGGAGACACGGCAGAAGACCAAAAGAGCTCAACTAACGTGAATGAGAAATGAAGCAACAACGCGCCCATAGCTACCACTAACGACACAACCACACAAAAAAGACGATTCTGCGCTGCACCCCAGAGTCAAACGTGAGAGGCTACGGAGGCCCCACAGGTCCACAAAGATAGTGCGAAAGGCGCAGGCGTCACCGCCATATTGTGAGTGGCACTACTGCGGAGTGAAGGCGCAGGCGTCACCGCCATATTGTGAGCGGCACTACTGCGGAGTGAAGTTAGGACACGCGTCTGAAACTGCGGACGCAAAGCAGGCACGGGTTCAACACGGAAGACCACAACTGACGGAGATAAATAATCTCTTTCAAATCAGGCACCTAAAACGCGCGTCTGAAACTGCGGAAGCAAAGCAGGCACGGGTTCAAAACGAACGACCTCCACTGACGGATATACAAACACGAGCCCGCTATTTCGGGTTACCCAAGACCAGGGGTTGGCGAGCGAAGCAAGCAGGGGGCGGAGCCCCCTAGTCTAATCTATTTTTCACAGGACCATAATATGAAGTAACACACAGGTAAAATACTTTTGCCAGGCACCAACATGGATAAAACCAAAGAGCTTTCAACTCAAATAAGGGGTGAAAACAATATAAAGCTGCATATATTGGGTAATGACTACAAAGAAATAAGTATTCAGTTTAAATTACCAGTAAGAATAAGCAGGGCCATAGTACACAGGTACTATGAGGTGGATCGGGCATCTGATCAAGATGCCTCTTGGACGCCTCCCTGGTGAAGTGTTCTGGGCACGTCCAACCGGGAGGAAGCCCCAGGGAAGACCCAGGACACGCTGGAGGGACTATGTCTCCCGGCTGGCCTGGGAACGCCTCGGGATTCTCCCGGAAGAGCTAGAAGAAGTAGCCAGGGAGAGGGAAGTCTGGGCATCTCTGCTCAAGCTGCTGCCCCCGCGACCCGACCTCGGATAAGCGGAAGAGGATGGATGGATGGATAGTACACAGGTTTAAAAAGCATGAATGGTTAAAAACTGGCTAGGAAGGGAACACATACACATATTGCCCCCATACACAGTGAGCAAGATGCTAAGAGGCAAAAGGAGCCCAAAGACCAAAGTTTCACAACTACAAAGTTATGTTGAACCTTTGGGATGGACCATTTAGAAAACCTTCATGAGTAACAACATGTGAAGTGAACAAAGGAAAGGTTAGGTGAAACTAAAAAATGACATGATTAGCAAGTGGCCTACTTGGGTATATGGAGTACTCCCTACTTTGTTGACTTCTTCCTACTCCTCACAATGCGGTATAAAAATACATTTAAATTCAAGCCGCAATGGATTGTCAAGCGGTATTATATGCATAAACTTCAAAGGATGGGATATTTGGTAAGGGCGGGTTGGTGGTAAACAGATATATACAGTATTGTGGAGAACTGGAGTGTCCCCTTATAGGTCAGGCCAATGTGCTGCTAAACAGAAACAGTGTACCAGCTCACATCAAGCGCCATATACAACACAAGCCAAAAGCAAGTCTTGGTCAGGTGACCAGGGTTCACGTCCCAAATACTCCCTGCATAGAGTCTGCATGTTCTCCTTGTGCCTGTGTTGGTTTCCAGAAACATGCAGGTTAGTTGGGCTGGTGATGCTAAACTGGCAACGGTATGTGTTCACCCTGTCCAGAAACCTTTGCTTGCAAAGTTAGGCTCTAGCATCCCAGCAAGGAGCACTTGTTGTCTTAAGTTACGATTGTTCATGTCATTAGAATATGGAATATGAAGGACCAGCGAGGAAGGGCTCCAAAACTCGTTTGGGTCTGATATAGTTCACTTTGTTTTAATTCTTGAAACGACTCAATAAAGCGCATTTTATTTAAAGTGACCTGTAGCTTGATAACGAGGCTATGTTGAAAAGTTGTTTTCTCTGTAAAGCACATTGTGATGAGAGTAAGGGTAGGAGTGGGTGGGGTATAAGTAATTTTTTTTGTTTTCCTTAACAGTTTTCAACTTCAAAACAGCTAAACATTGAAACTTTTTTTATTCACATCTATAGTTTACGCAGCATGCATCTTTTTATTATCAAAAAAGCAGGCGAAAGTTAAAATCACTTGGAAACTACCAAAAAAAAATGATTTGGAGAACAAGAGTTATAAACAGTGTACATGACTAAGACATACCCTTGAAAATAATAGGCAAATCTTATCGCTTCCAGGTCCCTAAATTTTTTACTAGTAGTATTTCCAAAACATATTTTAAAAATAAAACCCACCACTTTTGAAAAAGCAAACTACATAGCAATAGTAGAAAAACAAACTACTAACATTTTGATTGCAAAACAGCATGAAGGCTTTTCATATACTTTCTGAACATACTGATATATTTACTAAAAATCAGGTATAAACTGGAGATATGTCCCTAAGTAAAATTTATCCTTTGAGAGTATAAACTAAATACTAGCCTGATCATCTTCCTCATCTTCCTCCTCTTCCTCCTCCTCCTCATCTTGACTATCTTCATCTTCATTGCTCCCACTGCTGTCTTCTTCTTGTGTATGCTCTTCATCCTCCGGGTCAAGAATATTCATTGAATCTGTAAGAGCAGGAGATAGACCCACCCTTATTACAGCATCTGAAAATGATTCAGAAGGACCAAATATTTTAAGTGAAATGACCTACAAAGGTAATCCGATCAAGCAGAACATTGACTGCTAAAATACATTCAGTATCACTAACACTAAACTGAAAGTAATAAAATTTAAGTGCAAATAAGTCCTTTCTTACCTTCTCTGTTAGCTTGCAAAGTGGATGCTTGGCTCAGATTTGAGGGTGCTTCATCCATTAAAACATCCTCTTGAGATTCATCTTCTCCATTTCGGCCTACTTTAGAAGAGAGGTGGAAATCAAACTTGAATAAATTATGTTTAGACTCCTTGAACACAGATTTGACAGTTAACCAAGAAAAAACAAGGTACATCTAATTTCTAATCAAAAATGGACAGTCACTTAATGTTCTCTCTCACCAATGATGGTGCTGTTCACTGTACCAGCATCCCGCTCCAAAAGCTCATCGATGAGGTCAACTAGTTCACTTTCAACCTGATGAACAAGAATGTGACCATTTCCTTTGTGAAAAAATTTCATCCAAAAAATTACTTCAAGTATTTACAGACAATAAGCAATTAAAATGTGGATGACAAACCTGCATTTCTTGAGGATTGAGGCCTTCAGTCTGTCCAGCAATAACCACGCTATCAGCCTCTGTCTCACCATCCATTATATCTGGATCAGTTACTCCTGCAGGTGTAGAATCCTCTTCATGAGCTTCTGTTTCACTAGTATCCACTGAGGTTTGGAAGCAGCAGAATAAAAGAATACCACTTAATATTTGGTTTTGTAAAACTACAATTTAATATTTTACCGAGCTATGTTAATGAAATGCATACCTGTGTCAGGTACATTACTGTTTGTATCCCGGGTGGTCCCATGCTGATCCTGTTCATTCTTGTTCTTGTTGGAAGCACTTTTGCTGCTAAACAGACTGCTTGG
Source organism: Erpetoichthys calabaricus (assembly GCF_900747795.2). NCBI lineage: Eukaryota > Metazoa > Chordata > Cladistia > Polypteriformes > Polypteridae > Erpetoichthys > Erpetoichthys calabaricus. The sequence continues at coordinate 72,777,878 of NC_041404.2, forward strand.
CTGATTAACAATACGAGATAGAGTCTCAAGGGGCTTCAGAGCAGCATTAACAGTATTGGCCATATTAGGACTGAAAGATACAAAACAATAAACACTTATTTTGCTTTTCTCCAGATCAAATGCTATATTAAATAGAACATCTGCATTTACTGAAACAGTACACTACTCAGCTAATAAAAATAAACTATTTTGCCCAAAATATCCGACTCAAGGAATACCAGATGAGATACTAAAGTACAGCCACGGTTAACTGAAAATCAAGTGAATACATTAAGCTTTACTATATCCATCTTTTAAGATTTGCATGTGTATGCAGTATGTGGAACAGGGATCATTTATATGCTCAAGTATGTGCCTTACCTTCTGTATGAGGATATTGATTTTGCCCGGTTTCAGGCATAAAAAGCCAAGGTTGGTATATACATTGGAGCTGGCAGGTATTTTTATTACAGTCAGAAGTAAAAAGTATGTGAACCCTTTGGAATTATCTGGTTTACTGCATGAATTGGTCATAAAAAGTGATCTTTTTCCATCTAAGTCACAGGTACTGATACACAATGAGCTTAAGCCAATGACACAAAAAATTCTACTCTTTCGTGCCTATTTTACAAATGCATTCAACGTTCACAGTGGTAGTGGAAAAAGTAAGTGAACCTTGGGATTTAATAACTGGTTGACCCTCCAGCAATGACCTCAACCAGGTGCTTTCTGTAACTGCAGATCAGACCTGCACATCGTGCGGGGGGAATTTGAGCCCATTCTTCCCTGCAGAGCTGCCTTAACTCTTCCATATTCTTTGGTTGTCTTCTGTGTATAGCTCTCTTCAAGTCATTCCACAGCACCTCAATAGGATTGAGATCTGGGCCACTCCAAAAGGCAGAGTACATTCTTCTGAAGCCTGTGGATTTGCTGCGATGTTTGGGGTCGTTTCCTGTTACATCACCCAGCCTCTTCTGAGTTTAAGTTGACGGGCAGACACCTTCACATTATCCTGGAGAATTTGTTGATAAACTTGTGAATTCATTTTCTCCTCAATGATGGCACGCTGTTCAGGCCCTGATGCAGCAAAGCAGGCCCAAATCATGATGTTCCCTCCACCATACTTTACTGTAGGGATGATGTTTTGATGTTGATATGCAGTGCCCTTTTTATGCCAAATGAAGTTCTGTGTGTTCCTCCCAAATAGTTCAATTTTGGTTTCATCACTCCACAAAGCATTTTCCCAGTACCGTTGCGGAGTGTCCAAGTGCACTTTCGCAAACTTCAGGCATTCAGTAATGTTCTTTTTTGATAGCAGTGGCTAAATTCTTGGTGTCCTGCCATTGACTCCTTTCTTGTTCAATGTTTTGCGTATAGTTGACTCATGAACAGAGATGTTAGCCAGTTCTAATGACTTCAAGTCCTTTGCTGTCACTCTAGGGCTCTTTACCTCATTGCTGACTTTGTGTTGTGCTCTTGGGGTCATCTTGGCAGGGTGCCCACGACTAGGCAAAGTAGCCACAATACCAAATTGTCTCCCTTTATAGACAACTTGCCTAACAGTAGACTGATGAATATCTAAAATTTTTGAGAGGACTTTGTAACCCTTTCCAGCCTTATGTATATTAACAATTCTCGAACGTAGCTCTTCAGACAGCTCTTTTGAGCGAGGCATGATTCCCATCTGAATATGCTTTTGTCAAAAGCTCAAACTTTATAGTGTTTTTTATCAAAGTACAGTAATCCCTCCTCCATCGGGGGGGTTGCGTTCCAGAGCCACCCGCGAAATAAGAAAATCCGCGAAGTAGAAACCATATATTTATATGGTTATTTTTATATTGTCATGCTTGGGTCACAGATTTGCGCAGAAACACAGGAGGTTGTAGAGAGACAGGAACGTTATTCAAACACTGCAAACAAACATTTGTCTCTTTTTCAAAAGTTTAAACTGTGCTCCATGACAAGACAGATGACAGTTCCGTCTCACAATTAAAAGAATGCAAATATATCTTCCTCTTCAAAGGAGTGCAAGTCAGGAGCAGAGCATGTCAGAGAGAGAGACAAAAGCAAACAAATCAATAGGGCTGTTTGGCTTTTAAGTATGCGAAGCACTGCGGTACAAAGCTGTTGAAGGCGGCAGCTCACACCCCCTCTGTCAGGAGCAGAGAGAGAGAGAGAGACAGATAAAAACAAACAGTGAAAAATCAATACGTGCCCTTTGAGCTTTTAAGTATGCGAAGCACCGTGCAGCATGTCGCTTCAGGAAGCAGCTTGCACAGAAGGTAGCAACGTGAAGATAATCTTTCAGCATTTTTAGACGAGCGTCCGTATCGTCTAGATTTGCGAACAGCCCCCCTGCTCAATCCCCCTACGTCAGGATCAGAGAAACTCCGCGCAAGAGAAAGAGAAAAGTAAGTTGGGTAGCTTCTCAGCCATCTGCCAATAGCGTCCCTTGTATGAAATCAACTGGGCAAACCAACTGAGGAAGCATGTACAAGAAATTAAAAGATCCATTGTCCGCAGAAATCCGCGAACCAGCAAAAAATCCGCGATATATATTTAAATATGCTTACATATAAAATCCGCGATGGAGTGAAGCCGCGAAAGGCGAAGCGCGATATAGCGAGGGATTACTGTAATTCTAGGCCACACTTCTCAACTTGTTTCATTAAATGGACTTTAGGTGTGCTAAATTCTGACTGCAATGAGCTTTTGAAAAAGTCATTAGCTTAGGGTTCACTTACTTTTTCCAACCTTTAGTTTCACAGTTTGAATGATTTATTCAATATGGTCAAAAATTCTCTGAAGATCTGTTATAGGAGACTGTTCATTATTGTGACAGACATGAAGATACAACCATGTTTTATATGGGAATTAGACATATAGATAATTCCTAGGGATTCACATACTGTATATGGTCTGTTTTTGCGTATAGAATTTTGTCACAGGTTCCCAGGAAACCACAATGCAAAAAAAGTTGAAATGATATATATGCCAACTGCATAACATGCAGAAAGAGATCAATCATTTACGTGTAATTTTTTTTAAGCAATTTTTTTACATATATTAACAGACCAAGTAATTTTTAAAATTAAGCATGGCAAAGTTGCAATACTATGGAAAATAAGGCTTGGACCTGAATGAAACTGGGACAACCTGGATATTTTTGCAAACATTTTTTGAATTCTGGACACAGGAAATTGAACACTTACCACCAGTTTAAAGAAAAAAAAGTAGCCTTAAATATTATAAATCTCTCAAAAACTACAGAGTAGAAATTGTGAGTGAATCTAGAAAAGAGAAACAGTGAACTTATTTATATCAACTTATTTCATTCTCTCCTTACAACATATCCACGTTGTTTACTTCATGTGATTCAGAAAAGACTTGCGTTGCATTCCACCTGAACTGGGAATTCGGAATTTCTAAGTTGCAAGTAGGAATTTTCAACTAGAAGGCACCCAACCAGTCAGAATTCCTAGTCAGAAAGAATCATACCAACTCATATACAACCTCAAAATCTAAGACGGCTACACCATCTAAGTGAAAGCTATAGTATTGTACAACATTTAGCACTTCTACTTGTCTCTCACAAAATCAGACATACATACAGTACTGTTCAACGTCTACCTGTGGAGTTGATGCTACTGTGTTTGGATGAGCAAAATCCTGCATAAGGCATTGTTATCAACTGAGCAAGCACAACAAAGGATTTTCAGAAGGCGTCTATATTGTTTTTCAGAACATTTTATTACAACATGATCAACTTGGGTGTAACGTAATTCCCAGCACCAACATCAGAGGTAAATTGAACGCAGAATCAGTTCCCTAAAAGGCTTCTGTTGACTATTCTTACTGGACTGTGGAAGCAAATAATTAAAAAAAAAAAAAAAAAAAAGTGTAATCCTTTTCGTTTTAGAATTATATTTTCTCTTTACCCGAAAACTTTCTCACATTTTTTTTTTTTTGGTCTCTCTCACATGGTATGTTCTACTAGAAATAGCCAACAAAAACTAACTTTCTGCTGGTTAAAATATGAGTAATGTCAAAGTTATAAAATTTAATAAAGAATTCATATACTCTAGAAATCTATAAGAATGTGCAATTTAATTTATGCAAAAATGGCTTTTTAAAGAAAACTCATCCACATGAATATAAACTGACCTAAGTTAATACAAATTCTTTGGTCATGTATATGCCACATACTCATACACATACTACACATATACAGGTACATCTCAGGTTATGGCTATTCTGCAGATACAAATTAGCACATTAAACACACCAGATTCTCCCCAACTCCCAATTAAATTTAATTTTGATCTATCAACTTTAATTTTTTGCCTTAAGAAAAAAACAAACCAGATATTACAATAAGAAATACTTAGCAGTAGGGCGGCACAATCACAACTATAGATGCATTGATACAGTAATCTTGAAAGTAGTGATTACAACATTTAGTACTTCAGCCATGTTAAAGATTGAGCTTTTCCAATTACAATCTGCTCCAAGTGGATGCAGAAGCCAGTCACACATGCACACCTCCAAAGTGCAGCAGCGTCCAGAATGAGCTGAATAGTATAAGTAACGGTGAACCTAAATGACCTGACACTTTTTAGAAGTTTTCACACAAAAATTAATAGAATTGCCCATAATTTGTTACTAGTGTTATCAATATCAATGTTGTTGACTGAAAATGCAAAAAACACAGCTATCAAATATTTACGCAACCCTATATTATTCAACTACATGGTTTAGTATGTGAATGAAAGCTAAGCAAGCAGTCCCAGTAATGTTAGATCTGTGACATAGATAAAAAAAAAAAAAAGAACTGTTTAAGCTATTAACAGAATTGCATTTCCAGCAGGCTAATCCATATTACTAACCGAGAATGCTAAACCGGATGATGGACGCAGGCACATCCGGCCATGGGCCGTAGCTGCAAAAAGACGTACTGCGCAGGCGCAAAAAGAGTCCGCGAGAGTCGGCTGAGGAGCCGAGAAAGGCGGACAAAAGAGGGCGAGAGAGGCGGATGAGGGTCCGCGAGAGGCGCAGGCGCAAAAAGAGTCCGCGAGAGTCAAAGACGTACTGCGCAGGCGCAAAAAGAGTCCGCGAGAGTCGGCTGAGGAGCCGAGAAAGGCGGACAAAAGAGGGCGAGAGAGGCGGATGAGGGTCCGCGAGAGGCGCAGGCGCAAAAAGAGTTCGCGAGAGTCGGAGAAAGGCGGACAAAAGAGGGCGACAAAGGCGGATGAGGGGCCGCGAGAGGCGGACAAGACCACAGAAACAAGGAGTGAGCACGCACCGAAAAAAGGAAAAGGCACATATAAAAGTAGTCAAACGCGGGGAAAGCACGAAACACATTGCACACGAAATTATACACACCAAAAAAAAAGAACATACGAGCGCACAACAGCAAGGCACGACCACTCGCCCCCCCCACCCTACAGGCACGGGACGGGACGGGACACACACCAAGAGGGGGATTCAACAAGCCCATGGAAGACAAAAAAAAACAACACAAAACCACCCCACAGACCCTACAAGCAAGGGAAGGGACACACACAAAGAGGGGGATTCAAACAAGACACAGGAACACAAAAAGAAAGAAGACGCTCGCGCAACAACAATCCCCCCCACACATCCATAAGAAGTGACCCCCCAAAGCCACATATTCTAAAGTGAACGTCGACACCTTCACACTAGGCAGCATGGGTGTCGGCATAGGTGTCAGCATAGGTGGATGTCCTTTCAATAAAGCACTATTAACCGTTCAACTGCAGAAAAGGATACATATTAACAGTGAGTGCGATCCTCCTTATTACTTATCCGTATTTCGCATGCTGAGAAAGAAACAAGTCATGAATACACGGTCACGGGTACAAAACGATTCGGAAAGGATAACGGGAACGTGCCCAAATGGACCGACACAATGCACGTAGACGCATTCAGCGCGCGTGTCAAAGTGCTGCATCGAAAGAAGCACGATTTCAAACCGAAAGAGCTCACGTATCAGACATACAAAAAAGGGAGCGAAGAGACAGAATAAATGACCAGAGACGTGAACAACGCGCAAATGAACCGACAGAAAAAAAAAAAGCAAGACGCGAAAAGCACCAAGCTCAAATGACCGACATACAAAAACGGACAAGGCTCGATACAAACAATGCACGGCGTAGACCGAAACGGACTTTGCGCAAAGCGGAGGCGAATAAAAAAAAAAGAAAAAAATTGCGCGTCACAAATAATGGACATGCAACAAAAAGGCAATCAAACGCAAAAAGCAAAACATGCCCGTCGCGGACATCAACGCCACACACCTGTTAAACGCTTACGCCAAATGGCTGAAAACGCCTTCAATAAGGAATCCACTATTGAGGAAAATTCTTTGGGATTAATGAATGTCATTTGCAATCATTGTCATTCACTTAACTTCACAGAAGAAACAACTGGCAATACAAATAATGAATTTACACGTTGTTGTCAAAAACGTCAGAGTAGACTGCCTCCTTTGCATTCATATCCTGAATATCTAAAGAAGCTTCTAACTAACGATGTGCCTGAAAGTAAACATATCAGGCCACCAAAAGGCAATGGCCCATACTGCTTTCGCATATGTGGACAAATATTGCATCGCATTGGAACAGTGCACCCTGACACAAATCAACAACGCAAATATGCACAAATCTACATCCTAGATCCAGATGAGGCAGTCTATCAACGCATGAACCTTCCTGAAAACAAACAATGCACAGAGCTTATAATGAGAAACGTCACTCATGTCATAAACAATCACCCATTAGCTAAGTCTATAAAAATGCTACATGAAGTTGAAAAGGAGGCAAATACAAAAGCAAATGCAGAAGGTATAGCGGCAAGTACAATTGCTTTGGTCTTAATAAAGGACAAAGAACAAGATCCAAGACGATACAATCTGCCCGTCTTTAATGAAGTGGCAATTGTCTTTCAAAGTAAAGATGGTGAGCCTCCATTTCACAGAGATATTGTTCTACATTTACGTCCTGATAAAAACAACACACCTACATTCCAACGCAATGTTGCCTTCTCACGTGTTCGACGTTCATCTGACGTTAGAGTTAAAATTATAAATGATCCATGCCAAGGAAGACTCATTCAAGGACAAGACACCATCTTTACTACTAATGTTATATACAAAGAAATATTCCAATAAAACATTAATATATGCCACACACTCTATTTGTTATTTCTATGCGCATCATCCAAAGCTGCACACTATTCTATATCTAATTCATACATCTCACTCTTTGTCATGTCCCAACGCCAGGGGTTGGCGAGCGAAGCGAGCAGGGGGCGGAGCCCCCTAGTGAAAGGAGACTCAAACAACAATGGTCATAGCATTTTATTCATCAGAAGATAAGGCTTAGATTAAAACTGTGCACAATGATGTTTAATTTAATATTGTTTATTGTATCAGTATGCTGCTGCTGGAGAATGTGAATTTCCCATTGGGATTAATAAAGTATCTATCTATCTAGCTATCAATCAATGAACATTTAAAAATTTTCTTAAGTTTTATTTACTTTACCTTACCCCAAATGTTAGTCAAAAATTGAAGTGGTTTAAAATAAGTGGTGCTTTAACAACTTACATTGCTACATTAGCCGTGTTACGTGGCTTTGCTCAAGAAATTTGGACATTAGTTACAGTGCTATACAATAATCAGGTATTATGTAATTAAGTGCTTATCTATACACATTTTTGTAATTCTTCATTTATTTTACAGCAAGGGATAATATTGGCTAGAAGTGTGTTGTAGTGGGTAAGGCTTTGAAACTAAGGTTGTGGGTTTGAATTTTGGAATTCAAACTATTTGAGCTAGTCACTTGTCTGTGCTCCAATTTGAAAAAAAAAAAATAACTAATTGTATCTCAAATGTTGTAAGTTGCTCTGGATAAAGGCATTAGTCTAATAATACTAGTATGTCACCGGAACGGTTTCTCTTAAACATGCTATGTAGAACTGTGCATGAGTAAAAAATTCCTGGATTAGATCAATACCTCCTCTTCCAAGTGACCTGGATTTTGTTGGTTACTGCAAAAAAATTGCACAGGAAAGCGTATTCTTTGGAATTGAAATGGGTGATCCATAGAAATAAATATGAAATTATCATTGTTATGTTTATGCCGTTAACTCAATTACTTTGTGTTTTTTAACACTAGAATTACCAGAGCCTACGAAAAAACTCATAGATCTGGCCCACCTTAAATCGCTTCTTAAATCCATTCGCACCTCTCCGCCAGCGTCTTTTGTCATCTAAATGTGCTGATAAACAAGCTACAAGCAGCCGGCTATTCCATCCTCCCACCGACTTAGAACGTGCACGAACTTCTCCCAGCTCATGCCTTGATTGATTATGTGGGAGTGAAGTGGAGTTTTAGAGTGGAAATAATAGATAGTTATTTGGAACACACGCATTTCATGTGTGTTCTGTTTCTACAGTAATCTGTGTAAACACACTGTTAAAACTTTTTCATATTTTAATAAATATTACAAAATGTAGGCATAAATTATAAAATGTGTAAAGCCTGAAGTCCAAAGATCAAATAAACACTTTCACAAAAGGTTCAGGAACAATACAAGAGCTTCAGTGGCATACCGGTAAGATTTGCTGACTCAGCGTGCAGTAGACCTGCCGCGCCTCAGAGACCCGAGTTCGATTCCCCGCTGGGGAAAAAAATGTTATTTTTTTTTCTTTTTAACCTTCGCCGCTCTGCCTGCCTGAACTCCCTGTCTATCTATATAGTAATAGCAGTAATTTTATTATTATATAGCAGCTTCCCTGTCTGCCTATCATATAGTGCCTTTCCTTACTATCTATACATCTATCCCCTTAGCTGTTTTTTTATATATCTATTATACAGTGCCTATGGGGTGCCAAACAGGCAATTACAATGATTTCCTGAATATATAAAAAGTCAGCGTCGGAATATATAAAATCATTCCTGAATATATAAAGTCAGCGTCAGAATATGTAAAGTCACTCCCAAGTATGTAAAGTCAAAGCCTGATTATATTGATATTGATTGAAACAACTCAGGCACATTTTTAGTGAACTCAATGAGTTCCTAATACACTGTAATGAACTAACAAAAACATCTTCAGAAAAATATTAAAAAAAAAAAACAAAAACAAAAAAAAAAAACACTTCAGTTAATTTATTCAAAATGATGTATGTGCCCGGCATTTTGAACACTATATTTATTTATTCTTTTTGTATGGGTGCATTTTTGGATGAACCTCACAAGCCCAATCAACTGAGTGGCTTCTGTCGAAGTTTAACTTTCACTAGTACGAGTGAAATGACATGCACGGAAATTTTATATATTCGGGAATGATTTTATATATTCCAACACTGACTTTATATATACAAAAATGAGTTTATATATTCCGACGCTGACTTTATATATTCTGACGCTGATTTTATATATTCAAGTTTTGACTTTATATATTTAGGAATGACTTTATATATTCCGAAAATCATTGTAATTGCCTGTTTGGCACCCCATAGGCAGTGTATAATAGATATATAAAAAAACGGCTAAGGGGATAGATATATAGATAGATAGGAAGGAAAGGCACTATATGATAGACAGACAGGGAAGCTGCTATATAATAATAAAATTACTGCTATTACTATATAGATAGACAGGGAGTTCAGGCAGGCAGGCAGAGCGGTGAAGGTTAATAAGAATTAAGGAAAAAAAAAATAACATTTTCTCCCCTGCAGTGAATCGAACTCGGGTCTCTGAGGCACGGCAAGCCTGCTGCACTCTGAGTCAGCAAATCTTAGCGTTATGCCACGGAAGCTGTCATATCATTCTTGAACCTTTAGTGAAAGTGTTTATTTGATCTTTGGGCTTCAGGCTTCACACATTTTATAGTTTATGCCTACATTTTGTAACAAGTATTACTAAAATATGAAAAAGTTTCTGTTTTAACAATGTGTTTACACAGATTATTGTAGAAACAGAACACACATGGAATGCGTGTGTTCCAAATAACGATCTATTATTTCCACTCTAAAACTCCACTTCACTCCCACATAATCAATCAAGGCATGAGCTGGGAGAAGTTTGTGTACGTTCTAAGTTGGTGGGGGGATGGAATAGCTGGCTGCTTGCAGCTTGTGTTTATCAGCACATTTAGTTGACAAAACACGCTGTCAGAGAGGTGCGAATGGATTTAAGAAGCGATTTAAGGTGGGCCTGGTCTACCAGATTTCTACCAATTACCAGAGTTTTTTCGTAGACTCTGGTAATTTAAGTGTTAAGGTGTATGGAGGTCCCATTTAAACTCTGCAGAAATAAACACATATGTTTTATCCTCTTTAACCACTGTTTTGCATAAGGACCCGTACACTATGTCAGTTTTTCTCACTCACTGGTTGCCGTGGGAGGGGGTGGGGTTTGGTCACAAGCACAGGGGAGTTTGGGTTGGGAGAATGCTGTTTCAGTAACTGAAATGCGCTGTAAAACCCCTGCAACCATCGAAGCTCTCAACAATTTCACCCATTTCTAACCACGCTTCCTCTCACCAAGAAGGAATCCCGGAACAACAGACACCTAACTTGGCTCACAACCCCTGAATTATGCTGTGTTCTTCACTGGCATAAAGTATGCTTTCAGTGCAGTGAGGAGCACACAAGTTAGCATAATTTATTAATAAATGGATAAATTAAAGTTTAATGACAAAAACCTTTAATAAAAATCAACTTTCAGTCAAATCCATTAAGGCATATTTGAGATTTTGTTATTAATTTTGGGGTATGGGGTTGGGGGGGGAGAGAGATGGGGTTTACTCCTAAACACAGATATAGCAGGACATCCTTGTATAGTGGATACTTAGATCATCTTGCCAAATTTCAGCTTTTTATACAAATGGGAAATACTTTTTTAGTTGATGAGTGAGTTAGTCTGTCAGTTACTGAACTATGCATTATATGTACAAATATTTAATGCTCTTTTACACCTAACACCATTCTGTCTCATAAAATGGTGGAAAAGGTCAAGGCTTTGAATCATGATGCCCCCACATTCTGATAAATAATGGACAGCTTGTCCAACAGACTAATTTGTGAGGCTGAGGGACTGTGTGTCAGAAATGGTGGTGTGCAATACTGGAGGCAAATCAGGTAACTGTCCTGTCTTCCCTTCCTGTTTACCCTATGCATAACAGACTTCCGGCACAAATACCAGTGTGTTCCAACAACAGCAATTTTCAGATGAGACATCCATCACAGGCTGCATTAATAATGGAGACAAATCAGAGTACAAGAATGTCATGGAGGACATAGTCTTGTGGTGTAGGGACAACACCAGCAACCTAACATCAGCAAAACAAGAGAGCTAATGGTGGACTTCCGGCATGCCAAGTAACCTTCAAGACCAGTCACCATTCAGAAGTATGACATGGAAGTGGTATAGAGCTACAAGTACCTGGGGGATGGTACAACATACTGGACTGGTCTGACAACAGAGTTGAGCTATATAAGAAGGAACAAAGAAGACAGCTATATAAGAAGGAACAAAGAAGACTATAAATCCTAAGGAGACTCAGTTGTTCCAGTGTGTTGTTCTGCACTGCAGTCTCCTGTGGAACCAATCTGAGCTCAAAAACAGCTCAATGCCTCAACAAACCAATCAGGAAAGCCTACTTCATCACAGGGCAAAACCTGGACACATTGGAAGCTGTTTTGGGGAAAAAAAAGATAGTGGCAAAATTTGAGCCATCATGGGGAAATAAAAAAAAACCTTTTCCCTCCAGGAAGTGCTCTCTTAGAGCACTTTTAGCCATAGACTCATTCCACCATGGTGTGTTAAGAAGCCCCTCTGGGGGTCTTTTTTGCCTACTGTTATTAGGCAATTCAATACTTCATCCCAATGTACTCAAAGTTCATTTTGGAAAAAAAACTGCACATTATACATGTATTTTTATTTATTGCATTTATCAAATGATTGCTTGAATGGTTGTATAATTTGCCATTTAAGTCTGTATTCTTATGTTTGTTCTGTTGTATGCATCTGAATTCACCCATGATTTAATAAATTTCATCTAACTACCTAGGTTGTTTACATCAATTAAATGTCATTTAAGAGTTCATTATCTGCTTTGATTTTACATACTGTACACATGCAACTTCTGTGTTTAATACAGGAGAACCCCAGTTTAACGTTCTCATATTTAATATTAAACCACATTTTACATTTTTGAAAAGTGAGTGGTGATGTTGGCAGGTTTTACAAAAGTAATTTTAGTGCTGAAAAAATAAATGTTTGTGCTATACTTGATCTACTTTGGAATTTATCAATAATTCACTCTATTAGAAAAACAGTGACACATGCACATCTATCTTTACTGAAAAAAACAAATATTTATATTAAACAATACATTTTTTTTAACTATTCCAACATTTAACAGTTTTGTATTAACAATTTTTAGTAGATCCCTGCAAAATGGAGGTTGTAATGTACTGTATTTACAAGGAATATAGAACATGCAGATGGCAAAACAAAATATGTATTTCTGTTAATTGAAATTAATATTCACAACTATATTAAATCAGGAACCAATAACCATCAATTATAACTTTCGTGGTAACTGTGCACCCCATAGCAGGAACAGATTACACACTATTGACTCCATTTTCAATCAGTTTGTGCGTGCCTGTCATAGAATGTAACTGGCAGTATGAGCAGTAAGCTCGGTCCTAGGGAAGCAGCTCCACGCCGAGCTGGAGCAACAGAACCCACTCCAAGGCACCTTTTCTTACATGGCAATGCTGGAATGTAACTACTTAAACATGACACTCAGTGGTGGCTCGTCAAAGACAACATGTGTCGCTGAACATAACCAGCCATGTTATGAGCTCCATCACAGTTAAAAAGCTCTCCATTTAGCTAAGGAGAGGTAGAACCTGTTTATAAATTCTCAGTGTCCCAGTTAAAAAGCTCCCCATTTAGCTAAGGAGAGGCAGAACCTGTTGTTTATAAATTCTTAGTGTCCCAAGTATGTGTCCCAGCAGTGTTTTGGAGATAAATTACAGAGTTTGTGATCCCTCAGCAAAGACATTACATCTCTGGTAAGGGATGAACCGTTAGTGGTGTCTTTTTGTGCAATCACTATGGATATTAAAGCATAATCAATGATCTATGCATGTGGCACATTTTATTAAAATTATTAATGTTTTGTCATTTAAACTAACAATGCTTTAGTGACAATTATAAAAACTTTATTGTAAAATAAGTAATAAAGCATCACTCATTATTCTGGATATTTAAATGAAAGAAAATCTTCAGTGCTAGCTCCAACTCATACACACAATCTTATTTCAAATGTCATCAGGAACAGAAATTGTTTGTAACCCAGGGGCTGATGGTTTCTATGCACATATAGATATAATCCACTTTGCATGCAAAACTTGACACCCCTGGCAAAATAATACATTTTTTAAGAGCAAATAATAAATAAAAGTAAAATAGAATAAAATGTTGAAATTGTAAAAGTCATGTCAAGTCAGTACTTAAATACTCCTAATAGTAGGTATACTGCCCAGAGTGTGATAAAACAAATAGAACAAACAGGTATTAATAATCAATAGCTTAATGTGTTGGTGATTAACTTAACCTAAAACAGGTATGTAAAGGAAATAGAAAAAGGAAAAACAAAGAATAGTGGGGGTCATCTTACATCATTAAGGTCTCTCTCTAACAGAAATAACCCAGTAGAAAGATATGCTGTCCAATCTCTTCTGAAGAACAGCAAAAAAATGGACAAGACTGAGGACTAAAAATAAAGGGGTCAGCCAGAGAAAGTAAAAGCAGCAAATGAGAACATTACCAAGCTTCCTTTCCATAAAAATCGGAAGATTTCCAGCAATGCTATCAGCACAGAACAGGCAGACACCACTAGGACCCAGGTACACCACCCTACAGCATGGAGAAGTCCTATCAGAAGTGGCCGTCCTTTAAAATTGCAACCAAAAAGCCATTTCTCTGACATGGAAATAAAGCCAAACTACTCATCTAAACACAAAAAACACAGAAACTAGGGGTACAGGGGACAGTTACACTGTACTGATAAGTCAACTAATAAAATGCTGTTTGCAGGGCTGGAAAACAGTACAAGGATGAAAGTTTGCAGGCAACAGTGAACCACTGTGGGTGCTCAATGCAGGTGTTGGGCTGCATTTTCACAAACTGAATTGGTAATTTGATCAAAATGGATAGTACATTCACTGTGGATTCTTATCCATCATTCAATACCATCAGGGAGGCAGATGATAAGTCCCAGCTTCGCTCTGCACCATGGCAATGGCCCCAAATACACAGGCAAAATCACAGTCTATACGCAGTGAAAAGACTAACAAGGATTCCTGCAACAGATGGTAGGGCCTCCTCACATAGCCCTGAGCTTAATATCATTGTAAGTAATCCAAAATTGACTCAGAGATAGAAACAAGACAGCGAGCCTAAGTCTGATGAACAAACTACAATCTGAGTAACTTCAAAAACTAAACGCAATTGTACACAAGACAAATTAGTGGAGTTTTAAAAGGCAAAGGATGGCCACACCAAATACTATTTGTTTTTCTGTTAAGGAAGTTTGTTATATAAATACACTAGTAAACCCATGACTCTCTAAAGAATCGCAAATCCTTTCTGTTCGCTCCGATCTTTGGAGGGATGAAAAATGATGGAGGGCGAGAGCATCTCGGGAAAGTTTTCATTTAATTAAATATATCTGTACTAAAATTAACCAATTTATTAAAAGTAAAACTGAAATGTAATTGTTATATCATTTAAGTCCAAAATGTCTGAGTTGTTGCACTTATAAGTAAAAAAAATATCGGAGTACAAAGGTTTAAATGAAGTAAATTGGAAACAAAAAATTCATAAAATGGTAAATTCAAAATAGTTAATCAAAAATTTCTTTATAAACAACATTTTTGGTAAACATGGTTTCCTGTACTTGAATTAGCTCTCCCTGGTATAGAGTAGTTAAAAACCTTCACTTTAACATCACACGAACACCGAACTCTTGAAAAGGCAACATAAAGTTGTCCGTGTCCAAATACAGGCTCAGATAGGTAAATGCCTACTTTGTCCATGGTTTGTCCTTGGGATTTGTTGATCATCATGGCAAATGCAGCGTTAATGGGAAATTGGTGTCAGGTAATTCCAGGTCAGAACTTGTAAGGTCAATTCTGGGAATCAAAACAGTACTGCTAGTATGGGATCCCGTAAGCACTTGTGCCTCAATATTTTCTCTCATGCTGTTCATGACCAACCGTGTACCGTTGCATAAACCTTGTTTAGTATTAAGGTTTCTTAATAGCATGACTATTGTCCCTACTTTAAGGTTAAGATTGTGTTGTGGTAATCTGGCCGGGTTAATAGTATTTAAATATTCTAATGGGAAATTAAGATGCTCAGTTTCGTCTTCAGAATCAACACTGTCAGTACTTAGAAAGACGGGGCTTTATCCAGGAAGCAATGCAATCACTTGGTTATTTATCTGGTCAACGTCAATATATTTTGAACATAATACAGCCCGGTGCATCAAAAGTGTTATCTGGTCTAATGATATTGCTTCACCAAAAGCCTCTGTTACCAAGACGTCGCAAATAAAGGAGTGAGGGATTTGAATAATATCTGGGTGAAGTTCAAACACATTGGTAAGGTTTCCATTTCCTAGTTGCAACAACCAATTGGTATATTCTGGATCTGTACACCGCATGTTCTCTACCAAGCTTAGTTTCTCAAAGTAATGCCAATTTTCTGCAGGAGAGGTTGAGGGCGAATGTCGACAAAAGTTGACATCCAGGGATAGAGGGCGACAATCAGCTGTTAATGGCGACAAAACTCATTGTCACAGGCATTCCCTCTGTGCTTGGAGGAATGCTAGACTCATTGACTCGGCAACTAATCCTAGCGTGTGCGTGAGTTGCGAAATGTAAACAAAGGCAAGATGGCATCGACATGTCACAAGGGAGCGAAGCGAGTGCAGAAAACACTCGGCATATTTTTCAGAATCGGATTTTATTGACAGTGATCAGGAGATCGAGCAAGAGAGTGAGAAGCCAGCATCAGCTGATCGGACACTAGCCGATGCCGCGCCAGCTGATCCGGTGCCAGCTGAGCACATTCGCGCAGCCGATGCATCTACGGCAAGGTTCGCGTGCTGTTGGACACGACAGATCACCAACTGCTGGACTACTTCAGGCTGCTCTCTCCTGATGCTGCTTTTCAGCTACTGCCAGACGAGACAAACAGGTAGGCAGAGAAATTTTTTGAATCGCGGGCTGCGCTTGCATCGCATTGTCATTTTTCAAAGTGGAAACCCACAACAAAAGACGAGATGAAGGGCGTTGTGGCATTACAAATAGATATGGGAAAGAACTGGTGATATAACTTCAGGGAGCATTGGTCCAAATGTGCTTTGTTCCCTGGTGGTTTTGGCCAGGTTATACAGCGTGATGATAGGTACGTGATGCTGCAAAGTTTTATTCACTTCTGTAATAAACAGAAGCAAATCCCAAGGGGTGAGCCAGGCTATAACGCCATGCATAAAGTTCAGTCCCTGCTTGACATTGTGGAACCAACACAAACAATTTTATCAGCCTGGCTGTGATTTGTCTGTGCATGAATCTATGATAAAATAAAAGGGACGCTTTTTTTTCTGCAAATATACGCCAGACAAGCCCACAAAGTATGGCATAAAGGATTTTGTACTGGCAGAAGCAAACATTGGTTTCTGCCTGAAAGTACTTATATATACAGGAAAGTATTTCTTTCAAAGAGAGAATTGTCCCTTGACAAGTCAGGTTGTGCTGGAACTGCTTCAGGGCTATGAACATTTGGGTCATGTTGTGTACATTTGGACAATTTTTATACATGCCCAGAATTGTTCATGGAGCTACAGAGCAGAGGAATTGGAGCTTGTGGCACAGTGAGGGTGAACAGGAGACACATGGCTTCACAGTTGAAGCCAGACAGGCTGAAGATGAAAAGAGGTGACAATACGGTTTTCATGCGAGCAGAAAACTTGGTGGCAGTGGCATGGCACAATGGCAAATGGGTCACTTGTCTCTCTACAGTACACACTAACAATATATGTGAGAAAGTGCAGCAACAGACAATTGAAAAGTAGGCACCAAAGCAACACATATTGTAAGGAGTGCAATGTAGCAATGACTGAAATTGGCTGCTTTGAGCGAGATGAGACTTTGCTGTGTAAAATGTATGTGATATGTACGTGAAATCATATTGTATGTAGGCTCATACAACATGCAAGACAGTAACATTTGTCAAAAGTAAATATTTTTTTGTTGATTTGATATGTTAAACAATTGCTTTGTGTTCTTTTTTAAAAGATATTAGTTTTTGGACAAATATTCAGCCCTGGGAGAAAAGAAACAAAAAAAAAATAGCCCTAAAAGAGTTAATGATATTTCAGACAGTTGATAAAGGTAATCGTTAAGGTGTTACCAATGTTTCTAATGAGTTTATTTTTGTATTTCAGAATCATAACAGCTTCTTTGACTTTCATTGGCACAGCTCCTGACCTCATGCTGAATGTGACAATTATGGTCTCCAAAGGGTAGAAGCAGACCAAAGGCATCTTATGCCTGCATGATTTATCATTTCTACTTGGTGTAACCAAAATGTTTGTAACCACTCTTAAAAAAAAGTCTAAGTAATGTGCATCTTAATTGTTTGTATGTGTATGTAAATTATACATCATCGATCAGCCACAACCAACAAACATTAATTACCTTGTTACAGTGGCCCCTTGTCAAGTAATGGGATATATTTGACAGCAAGTGAACAGTCAGTTCTAGAAGGTCATTTGTTGGAAGGAGGAAAAATGGGTGTAAGAATGGGCAAGGTTAAGTGAAATCTGAGCAAATTGACAAGGGCCAAATTGTGATGGCTAGATGGCTGGGTCACAAAATCTCTAAAACAGCAGGTCTTATGTAGTGTTCCCGGTATGCAGAGGTTAGTACCTGTGAAAAGTGGTGCAGAGAAAGGACAACTGGTGAACCGGCAATAGGGTCATTGACACTCAAGGCTCAATGATAAGCATTTGGGGGAAGCATTAAGTACAAGGCATGGGGCAATAAAATGTATCTTCTTGATTGACATCTAATGAACAAGACTAACATGCTTTACAAGATTTTATGTCAAATACACAATTTGACTAAGCAGCAAGGGCAAAGTCTTCATCCATTCTTTTTCTAATTTAAAATGTAAGCTGCTCTACTAAACACTCGTTCACTCACCACCCACATTTAAGACGAGTACCCATTTTAATTGATATAAAATGACAAAAGTCCGTTGGAGACGGGAGTCTCCAACTCAAGTCCTGGAGAGCTATACTGTGGCTACAAGTTTTCATTCTAACTCTTTTCTTAATTAGTGACCAGTTTGTGCTGCTAATTAACTATTTCCCTTTAATTGACTTTTGAGACTCAAACCAGTGAATTCATTCTTTTTTCCTTAAACGGGACCTAAATCATAAATTTGATGTCGAGAGCCAACAGATGACCAACTAAGTTGGGGCCTCAAACTCCAACCTTCATTCAGTTTCTTAACTTAAAGCCAATTCTCATTACTAATTAAACCCGTTATTTAATTCCATGGTGCTCATTCTGCCATGGCAAACATTTCCAAAACTGCTGATTTTCTTTTTTAAGAGCTGTCAAAATGTTTTGTGGACCTGAACAGATCAACATTACTGAGGCCTTCACCTTTATTTTCAGTTATTGTGTGATAGACACAGGCTGTTGTTTATGTGTTGGTTCATTTTGTGTCTTAATATTGTTTGGTTGCAAATTAAGGAAAAAAGAAATAATTAAGGGGCCTGAGTCTTAAGCTGTACATCAATTAGAATTAAGGCAAAGAGTTAATTAGCAGCAAAATCTGGTCACTAATTAAGAAAAGGGTTAGAATGAAAACCTGCAGCCACAGTAGCTTTCCAGGACTGGAGTTGGAGACCCCTATTCTAAACTCATTAAAGCAGCCACTCTTGTGATGTCTGCTCAAGACGAGCCTCTATTTTCTTACACGCCAAGTTCAACTGTACAACATATGCGCTTACTGCCTCCTCTGTGCACAGGAGGACTTCTCACATTTCCTTTTCTTGGGTCATTACTACAGTGTTGTTAGTGTAAAAACAAATATTCCAGTCTTCCTTCTCTCTTAAGGTCTGCCTTACCATGCTCAGTTTTCAAGACGTTCCTGCAGAAAAATGATACTTTGCGTAAAAGGGCACTACAACTGTAAAGTTTAGAAAATCACATTCTGGAAAAACTGGTTTGAGATCTTTCAATTTGCAGATTACCTATCAAGTCATTTGAAATTAAAATTGGGTAGTTGATCAGAACACCACTAATACACAAATGCATACCCACATACTGTACATATATCCATTTCCATATACATACTGTACACACAAAAAATATAAATATACTTTAACTTACCTTGAAAGATCTAGACTGTGTGGGACCCTCGCCAAATCATTTACCAGACCCTTCTTGAGAAAGAGGCGGATAATGTTATTCATGCCATTATGCTGGGTCTTGGCAGCTGCTGTGCTGTAGAAACTAGATGTGGAGGGGCAGGACTCCATGATAGTACTAATAATACACATCACTGCCTGCAATCTAAGGTAATAGAGGGGTGAAAGAATTATAATCCAAGCACATGATAGGGAGGAATATTCAGAATTATGGCAAGGGATACCAAATATTAACTAGATAGATAGATAGATAGATAGATAGATAGATAGATAGATAGATAGATAGATAGATAGATAGATAGATAGATAGATAGATAGATAGATAGATAGATAGATAGATACTTTATTAATCCCAATGGGAAATTAGCATTATTTGGAAATGCAAAAAAATTATCATAAGGTAGTACACATTCACATTTCACTTCTTTTTTTTTTTTATATAAACAGTTTTTGTCAATGCAATGCTTGCTGTGCAGCTAGAAAGTTTCACAAAAGTGGAACCTGTGACCAACCAAGTAATAAAACACTTCTAACACAAATATGTACTTTTTTTAAGGACCGAATTGGTGATTTCTTTATATTTGAAGCAAGTGAATCAAGTGATTAGCAGTGCTGCCCCACAACTCCATACAACAAAATTGGATACCTAGTCTGCACAAAATATGCATTCTATCTCCCAACAAATGTTTAAATATATTTGGAAATTCACTGTATTGTAAGGATGCAGAAGCTTGATCAAAATTGTTAACTAGAATTACACCAAATTTCAGGTTTCTCTACATAAGATTTACCTTACTGCCAACATATTCACTAATAAAATAAATCAAAACTGGAACACAATGGCCCCATGTTAATTATTTGACTTATTTAGAAAAACAGTTGTAAAGTAATTTGTATTAACATTAGCATTATGCAGTATCCTAGATATTTAGATATCAAAATAGAAAATATCACTAGAATCCAAGAAAGGAAGAAAGAAAAGTTGGGGAACAGTAAAACTAAATGTACTACGTGAAACCAGATCTATAAAGTATGTGAAGAGTGATTTAATTTTTTATTCTTTTTAAGGAAATAGGTTACTCTGTAGTGTAAACTTTTCAGATCCATTTGTATAAGTAAATTGTACCTGGCATGCTTCTCTGTGCTTTCTGACATTGCCAGTGCCCGAGACAGGGCAGACTTCACCTCATTGACAAGTGCAACCTGAGCATCTGTTCCAGTGCCTGCAGCAGCAAGACTAGCCAAAAACAACCTTGCCAAAGCAGGTGTGTCCTTGTCCTCTGCACTTTGAGTATGTGGTAGAAGATGATCAAGAACAAATGCCAAGACACTGCAATCCTTTAAATAAAAAAAAAAGTTTTAAATAACACATTAAACAGGGGCTGAGGGAACAAAAATGAATTGATCCATCATATCACATACCTCTTTTATTAGCTCAGACTGTCCAGCTGTGTATGAGTAATTAGCAATTAGAGTAGCAATACCAACATAAGAGCGAACCAACTCGGCCAGCAGTCTCAAAATTGTTGAGGTTGGCATTAGTGGTTTGCTCCCTTTTGACTTCAGTTTCTGATCTTCAGGGACTTTCTCACCCTCCTTGTCTTTTTTTCCTTCCCTAGGTTCCTCAGGTGTGGATGCTTTAAATAAAAATAAATTAATTAATAATTTGAACTTATCCCTACAAATTTTTAAAGCTCTCTGTATACATGTACAATTATGCAGTAAACTTGCCTTCACCCTGAGGTGTTCCTGATTGAGAAGACTCTGCAGCACTACCATCTGTAGCAAATACCTGAGACTAAAATAAAAATTATTTTCATTCATTAACAACAGCAAAGGAAAAGAAAACATGTAAAAGAAAATGTGGGTACTTACTACAATATTAGAAAAAAATATAGACAACGGGCCTCATGCATAATGCCATGTGTAGAATTCACACTAAAACATGGCATACGGACAAAGGTTGAAATGTGCATATGCACAAAAAAATCCAGATGCATAAATCTGTGCGTACACCAACTTCTACGTTCTTCCGCTCTATAAATCCTGGTCAACATGAAAAGTAACGCATGTGCCTGCCGTCCCGCCCCATATCTCCTCCCAGAATTATGCCTCTTTGAATATGTAAATCAATACAAACACCCCTTAAATTCGGCATTCTGTGAAAATAGAACAATTTCAGCAAATACCAAGTTTAGGCAAGGAAAAATATACTATTTATTGGTTTAAACAGTGGCACAAACAACAAAAAAAAAAGTTAATTCGAGTAAGAGAGCGTTGGAGAAACTCGAAAGCACAAGTTCACAAAGTGCCCGAAATACAAAAAAGAAGCTGTCAGATATCAAAGTCGCTGTGAACAGGCAAGTCGTAACCCACCATCTGAGTGTCATATGGAAGCTTATCAGGGTACAAAGAAAAACAAAAACAAAGGGACACAGTGGGGAAAACAAGCTCAAAATTTCCACTTTAATGACAAAATAAACTACGTGATTAAAGTAGAACGTCATAAACTTCATCTTAAAATTAACTAGTTTTTCAAATCCCGTCATAACTAAAGTAGCACGTCAAATGCTGTTTTGTATGTGCTCTGTGTGTGTGAATCACTATGTGCTTCTTAAATGGGCTTTCTCTCCCTCTGACAGGACACAGAATACATTACATTCATGATATCACAGCTCGCTGAACAATTTAAATACTAAGATGTATACTTGAAATTTTCATGATGATAGGAATTAAAGCATGTATTAAGCATGGGAACACAGAGGCACAGTGATAGTGACAAACTGGTGCCCCATCCAGAGATTGTTCCAGCCTCCCATAAGATGCTAGCTGCGCTGTGCGCGACCTTCAATGAAATAATTTATTGCAGCAGTGCTGTCTCTTTCAAACGTACTAAGCCCCAATTTCTGTCCTTGCTTTTCTTTCTCCAAGTAACTAATCCCCACACAATCAGCTTTGTAATAGATGAAAACCCATCTGTAAGCGAAAAAACAACGATTCTTCAAAAATTTTAAGGAACACTGAAATATCTTCATAGTGCATGTTTAATTATTCTATCCATCTATCCATCCAGGGTTGTGCCAAACCCAGCAAGCATACAGCAAGCATACAATTACTAACAATATAGATTATTTAAATGATGTTAAAATTTTTATCTGTATAATGTAAAACACATACTTTTCTGCACTTCATCTTAAAAATGATAAAGAGCTCAAAGAAGATAACACTTGGAAATCTAAATCGACTTAGAAGCCAGTTGTAATATCTAAATAGGCACTTTATAAACTGGCTCAGATTGTGCAATATTAAAACTATCGCAAGTTTACAGTGAGGAAATTGTACTTATAAGTATAAACAGTTTTACCAGGAGAACTTGATGGACTGATTGAGTGCATTTATAGTTCTTGGGATGAAACTGTTTTTGAACCGTGAGGTCCCTACAGGAAAGGTTCTGTGCGCATGGCTGAGGCAGCGTATGCTTGATGATGTATACCGATAATTCTTTCCGATCAGCTGCTATAGAGCTTTGTGTGATTCCACACTCAGATACAGTGGGATAAACACTCTGAGTGGTGCAGTGAGAGTAACAACGCTAAAGCAGCTATGGTATTTGGAATAGTTTGACCATTCCATGGACCATTATACTGTTACAGGTTAATTACAATCAGATGCCTTAAATTAATAAATATGCAGTTTATTTCAGTGTATTTGATAAAGCTGCGTCAGGGATGTGGATCTAAAAAAGAAAGGGAAACCACACTGGAACAATAGCACTGCTTTGATGCCGCCAGTTTGCGAGAGGAGAACTTGCGTACGCCAGGGTTTGAACTGGCTTGAAAATGTGCATGGCTTTATGGCAAGTTTAGTTTTTATACATCGCAATGTGAGCGTGGAAACGCACCGTTTATACATGAGGGCTCAAATATACACTTATGCCATTCTTAGTTACACATGTATAAAGCAGAAGATGTAAAGGTAGAATATGCTGCATTTATTCTTTAACACTTGTATTAAATCCTTCACACCATGATTCTCACATTTAAGCTGAAGCCAGTTTGTGAATCAAAGTCACTGCCTTGCCGGGTAAGTCTATACTGGTGATAAACATCATCTCCTACATCTTGCAGGATCTGGCACAATTCCTGACTGCCAGCTACAGTCACCATGCGGGTTTCTGTGCGATCTGCTAAAAAGAGAAAGCAAACCAAATAGTTAAAAAAAGCAAACAACAAAAGCTTAGTGGCAATTATGACTTTATAAACTACTATGCCCACCCAATTCCTAGATGAAAAATTACAATGCTCTTACCTTCCTCAGGAGCATGGTATGCTGCCAGGGCATTAAGCATATCATAAATGACCTCTTTGATTGGATCGGGAATAGCAGGAAGAGGGGACAGCTTTAGTGGGGTGGTCTTTACAAGCTGGACAGCATTAGGACCCTTGATACGCAGGTTTTCAAACTCGTCATCAGAAGCTGGCAGAAAAGGACCCAAAAATGAATAAAAGGCTTTTTACACTACACTCTAAGAGTCAGCACCAGCTCTGTTTTTTTTCTGCACCAGCAGAGTCTGGATTTAGTTTCTGCTCTCTGCAGCCGACACTTAAGTTTCCTGCAACAAAGGTTTAAAACATCTTTTAATCCAAAGGGTATCCTAGTACCAAACCTTAAAAGAGGAAGACAGCCAGAAGCAGTGCTGGAAATGGATGCCGCCTGCGCCTTTATTGAGGCCGAATTGATTTTGGTACAGGAGACAGCAAGTATAAAATGTATGCATTGGTTGCATTGAAGAAAACAGTTAATTATCACTATACTAAAGCAGACATATTTTATGCTACCAAGGAAGGATTACCACAAGAAACTGCAAACACTATAAAAGTAGTAAAACATGAGGTTCTACAAGGGGTGTTCAAGAATTTATCTAGCTCAGTAGGAAAGAAGTTTTCAAAAAATTTGTTTTATTTTTTAATATAGTCCCCCTGAAGCTCCAAACTATGGTACAGTGGAACCTCGAGATACGAGCACCTCTGTATACGAGAAATTCAAAATACGAGGAAAGTATGAGCGAAAAATTCAGCTCTAAATACGAGCATTGGTTCGCGTAACGAGCCACGAGCCAGGCTGTGGGTATAGCTCGCGGCTTAGCAAGGGGGAGTGGTAGCAGTTGCGAGCCGCTATCTGCGGTGTCTGCGTTTCTCACTTAAGTGCACAGGTGGGAAACTGCCCACATCCATGATTGTTCCTGTGGCTGATGGGCTGCAGCTGCCATGTCCTCCCCGCATATATAGAGAAGCGCGAGCCGGTTAAGGGGGAGAAAAAGTAAAAGAAAAGAGAGAGAGAGAGACAGAGACAGAGACACAGAGAGAGAGAGAGAGAGAGAGAGAGAGAGAAGGCAGGCAAGTGCAGGCTCGCGTGTAGCTGAACAGGCGAGCCAACCAGCTGAAGCAGGATGGTGTGGAGAAGGTCAGCTGCATTAAGAGTGTCTCGCCTGTTTCAGAGCCCGCATGGGAGAAGCAGGTGAGACGCTAACGGAGAAGCAGCACCGGGGATTGTCATCTGTTTTTAAAGACTGCTTCTTGTTGACGTTTTAACCTCGTGTTAAAGGATTGTTATTCTTGTGTATTTTAAACCTCCACCTCACAACTGTTTTAAGGATTATTTATTTAAAGATTTATTGAATGCTCTACTGCACTTTGGACACCTGTTTTGATTCTTTTAATAATCAGTTATATTATTTACCAGTGTTATTTATTAAAGGTAGACTACAGTATATATTATTTATCAGTGTTATTTGTTAGGAAAATTGATTTTTATGTTAATATATTTGGGGTGCAGAACGGATTAACTGGATTTCCATTATTTTCAATGGGGAAGTTTGTTCTAGATACGAGAAATTCGCTATACAAGCTCAGTTCTGGAACGAATTAAACTCGTATCTAGAGGTTCCACTGTATCACAGCTGCCTTGATGTCTTCATCACTAGGGATGGGAATTGATAAGATTTTCACGATTCCGATTCCATTTTCAATTCTGTTTAACAATTCGATTCTTTATCGATTCTCCTATCGATTCTTATTTTTCAAAAAGGAGAACACACAGGTCGATTAGCTTAGAACTTTGTTTTATATCTTATCTTTGAACAAGATAGAAATTTAGGAGTAGCATGACCTTACAAACCCAACAGTGAGATCTTAAGAGATCACCAGCCTACGGCTCCTCGATGGGGTGCCACGGGGTCCCCAGAAAAAAATTTATAAATGTAAAATAATAATAAAATAAATATTCTTCTGTAGCAATAACAAAGTATAACATAAATTATTCTGTGGCAATTACACAAGAATGTCCAGTAACATTTACACTCTCCTTTTTAAAAGTATATATGAGCTGAGCACTCAAAAATAAAACTACATCAGCCAGCAACAAATACAATCAACTCAAGTCCAATGGAAGTGTGCACTGTGCAATTCTGCAACCATCAACTATTTTGACAGCTACATCCATGTTGGCCGCAATATCAACAGTGGCTGCCACAACCTTGTCTTTGATACCATACTACTCCACGATCTCATCAATCTCCTCTGCTACAACTGGTTTGGTTTTGAGGACTTTTTCTTGAGCCTGGCCATTCCTGACATAATGCAGCGTTACTGTGAGGTAATGATCTTGTCTAAAACTTGTCCATCCATCTGCAGTGACGGTTGCCTTCAACACATGTTTCAGCTCAGAAATCAGATTTGCCTTTTCGACCGCATACCAAACAGGGATCAAGTGGTTGATTAAACTGTCTCTGTTATCATTTCTCTAAAAGATATATAAATGGAAACAGATGAAACATCTGGTAAGAGGAGATCATGCAACTTTGACATTCCCTCACTTAGCCTACAATTAAACACATTCACTTACCGAAAATCGGGGGCATCTACTGTGGCAAATGGGTGCAAGCCTTTTACCACAAACTTAGTCACTGCTCGGTGACATTCGTCTATCCTGGCCTGTGTCATTTTACTTTTCCCCGCCTCTGTGAAAGGAGAAGCTACCGGTAGACTGCAGCGAGAACTGCCAGCATCTGAGACAGCCTGACTCTGTCTGTCTCTCTCGTCATGGTCATCTAAATGCAATGCACAGTAATAGCAGGTTTTGCAGTAAGGCAAATCGCGCTAACATAATATGCAATGTTAGTTGATTAGTTACCTGCCGTATTAACGGGAGAGGACGTGCAAACGTTACCGCTGCTGCTGGGTTGAGATTCACTAGTCCGGAGCGGATCAAAAATACAACATTTATTTAAGGTTATCACGTATTTTGTAAGCAAATGCTTTTGCATATTCGTAGTGTTTCCTCCCTTTGATGAAATATCTACTTTGCAAGTTGCCCTGTTGTCATCCTTTCTCGTAAAGTATAACCAAACTTTTGACTGTTTGTGCCGTTTAGGCGCCATGTTTCCTGCTGGGTAAATGACGCTACGCAATGGCAATGTGGTGACGTCATTCGAGGCGACTGGAATCGATAGGGGAATCGTTTGCAAAAATGGCAAACAATTCCAAGGAATTGAAACAGTGGGAACCGGTTCTCAACAAGAACCGGTTTTCGATTCCCATCCCTATTCATCACTGACGATTTCTTCAAAACTCAGAACAGGAAATAATCTAAGGGAGCCACGTCATGACTGTAGTTCTAGTTCAGCTGCTAGAACCCACATTCTCAGATGGTAGCCTGTGATTGACGTGAGAACTAGCTAATTTGTCATGAAAAAGCTTACTTGATTCCCACGGGGACTCTCCTGGCACTCACACTTCGCAACAACTGTGCATGAGTAATCTTGAGACATGCCACAACATGCTTGCTACTTTCTTTCATACTCAGGTAGATAAAATACCCCTAAGTATCAGAGAGACCTGAAGAAAGAAACACAAATGCCTTCCTTTTCATGTGCAAGTGAATCTCTCTCCAAAGGCCACGAAAACCTTTAGACCAAGGATTTCCAATTTTCACTTGTGTGGATTGTGATAATTCTGTGTGATACACATGTACATACCCCTCAAACATACAGTATCTCATGAAAGGGAGTACACCCCTCACATTTTTGTAAATATTTTATTATATCTTTTCATGGGACAACACTGAAGATATGACACTTTGATACAATTTAAAGTAGTCAGTGTACAGCTTGTATAACAGTGTAAATTTGCTGTCCCCTCAAAATAACTCAACACACAGCTATTAATGTCTAAACCGCTGGCAACAAAAGTGAGTGAGGGGTGTACTCACTTTGAGATACTGTACATACACAAACTGTTGGAGAACAAGCACCAGGCACATCCAGGTAATACAAGTAGTGAAACGCAAAAAACAGATAACAGAAATGCCAGACATCTTATAAAAACATTTAAAACCAAGTTCTGAATTAATATTTCCTGCAGCAATTTTTATAACCCCAATTCCAAAAAAAAGTTTATAAGATTTGCAAATCATTGCAAATAGTCTATTTGTTTACATTTTACACAGCGTCCAACTTTTTATGAACTGGGTTTGTAAATCAAAAAATAGTTCAAATCCGTACACTTTTCATGGGGGGGTGGGAAGAAGAAAACCAAGATAGCTTAGCTTTATGCATTTTTTTTATCTACAGTAATGCATCTGTACAGAATATAAATATGCACATATCCATCTTCTATAATCCTGTTTTGAACAAATTACTTAGTTTATTAAAGTACATGTGATTGATTGGGTCCTCAGAAAAAGTAATGGATGGTGTACAGGTGTTCTTTGGAATTTAAGAACTTTGATAAGAAAAACTTGTTTTAAATTTTACTTAGATAATTATTGGAAAAAACTAATTCTGAAAGAAGCCACTTCTCTATTAAAATTCCTTCATATTTAATACAAATGAAAACAACAACATTTCACATCTTATCAAATCTTTCAGTCACAGTCTAAGCTATTCTCTCACCTGTTCCAGTTCCTCTAGGTGCAGGCAAGGCAATACGAATGCAATTCATAGCCACTTCAGTAAAACAATCAGGATTTCGGCATGCTGCAGGACCCAGCACTCGTAAAATATAATTTATTTCTCGGGAGCCAAGGCTACCTGAAACAACTCCTGATGTGGTACTTCCAGCACCACTTGTAACTGCTGAACGGACAACCTAGAGAGAAAAACAAACAATGCATATTAAATAAAAAAAAAATTGTCAATATATAGTATAAATTGTAGCCACCAAGGTAGCCAGCTAGAACACACCAGAGTACAAGTTGCTTTGTACATGCTAAACTTATCCTGGGAATCTCTACTTTTAACCTCCAAATTCTTAAATGTCATCTTAGGAAATACCAGTGATGATGATAATGAGTGAACCCCTCCCTCTGTACAAACACAATTATTCAAATAAAGCACTAATCTGGAAACTTTCACTCACCTTCTCCATTGTATGTCTCAAAGTTGCAGGATCTTCTATAATGTGTCTAAACAATAGTGTGACCAAAGGAGTAAAGCCATTGAAACCAGAACTCTGGGTCAGGTTAAGGATCATTCGTGTACTCTTCAGTTCTGCAAACATCATGGCATATTGATGTGTACGTGTAAGGCGTAAGCAAAGTCTTAGCGTGGCATGCAGTGTGTCAGGGTCAACTGGTACACTGATCATGCTGACACAAGCTCGAATTAACACAGTTGTCATGTCTTCAGAAAGACCTTGAATTACAATAGCTGCTGCAGACTCGACAAAACCAGAATTCTCCTGGCAAGATATGGTACTACTTGTTGAAACAGAGAGAGAATCTTCACGGTCCTTCTCTTTCATAGTTACACTCAGAGTCCCATTCATCTCTGGTGAAGTCACAAGATCTGAAGAATAAACAAAAAAAAAATGATTCTATTTAAACAATAGTAATATAGAGATATTTTATGTGCAACTATATTTATTCATGCTTGGCCTCTACAACTTATCCGGAATGGCTCCAAAGAAGCAAAGTTTGCTCAAGTCATTTAATATTTTTCAGTAATTAGTTAGAGTCATTACTGTCACCTGCACAGAGTACAGATAAATTCTAAATTGGAGAAGCTTATCAACAAGAAACAGGTCGTTGCTCAGTGGTGGAATTAGTTGAGTACAATTACTTTGAAATTTGTCTTCTTACCTGAAAAATCTTAGGTTCAACAGATTAAGACATTTTGCTAAGAGATGTGGTGTTAAAATTGAAATCCTAACAGGTTTTCTAAATGCATATTCAGAAAACAAAAAATAATGAAAATTTACATGAACTGATGACCAAGTGTGACAAAGAGATGACGTAAAAAACATTCATAACTATTTTTTTCAAGAGCAACAAAGGGAGAAAAAATTATCTTAAATGCCAGTTTCCGTTTCTCTGTATTGACTGAGCACAGATGGAGTTAGTTAAAGTCTGGCCTGCAACCGCTAATACTATGCTTGGCGCCTTTTGGTGCCAATGGGCAAGAAATGCAAATATGGCTTAAACTGAAAAAGTAATTCAACAAAAACAAACAAAAATTTTACCTTTACTTTTCCCTGAAATGAAAGCCAAGAATTAAATTTTTCAAGACAATCTTTTACATGACTGTGATATCAGGTCCATGGTGAAGAGCAGTTTAAAATAAACAAGTCCCAGAGTGTGCAAGCTTCAATTTGGGAGGTGATAAGCACATGACAGCACTTCTCCAGGGTTGACTGGGGTGCTTGGCTGATTGATCATTTATATGTGAATGCCAGGTCAGGTGCCTCTAGTAGTTGGGAGTACCACACCTGCAACCAATCAGGCATGATAAAAAGAGCCTGATAGGCAGACAGAACAGGGAGAAAAAAAAAAATCACAAAGGAAAAAGGAAATATGAGTGACAGTGAAGTATCGGGTACCTGAGCCACTGTGCAGGAGAACACGCAGAGAGCTCAGTAGCCCCATGAAGAAGTGAGGAACTGGTTCTCCAGGGGTGGATCATCCCAACTGAATTTATGAAGGAGAGGGTACATTGATAGTGGTGCTCACCTGAACCCTAAGTCACTATGAGATCATAGTGGAATACGGAGGAATAGTATACAGTATATCTGTCTCTATATAGATAAAATTCAAGCACACTTCTACTGTAAAAATAGATTTTAACTAACAAATTGGATTGTTTAGAATGATCTTCTAACTGAAAGCCTACAAAATATAAATTGCCTAGGCGTCAATGTTTTTTCAAATTCCAGACAAAGCAGAGCTGAAAGGAGGGAAAAAACAGTGGATAAACGGCAAAGGAAATGGAAGTCTCCAAATCTCACCCACCATACCAAATTGCAGCAGATTGATGTACCCTGGGGGGGGGAATCTATAAATGAAACCTTTATTGCTTCATGAAAAAGGAAATAAACACGGGAGAAATTAAGC
Organism: Erpetoichthys calabaricus; assembly: GCF_900747795.2. Lineage (NCBI taxonomy): Eukaryota > Metazoa > Chordata > Cladistia > Polypteriformes > Polypteridae > Erpetoichthys > Erpetoichthys calabaricus. Next base: position 72,808,799 of record NC_041404.2, read on the forward strand.
ATATGAAAGATAAGGCATTAAGAATCCCACTTAATGTAACACAAACAGTGTGGCTTCGTATAAACTCCATCATAAAAAGGTAAAAATTAACTATACTCTGAAAAATAAGGTTAGAACAACATTTTGTAAATTAGCTATTTATTGATCTTTCATTATTAATAGTACTCTTTTGAGACACCATATTTTAAAATGGTAAAGCTTCAAAAAGTAAACACTTAACACTTGAATCCCTGAAGCCTACAAAAAAATTTGGATTACAGGCCACCTTAAATTCCTTTGCACCTCTCCATTAGTGTCTCTTGCTGTGCAAATATGTCGATCAGCACAAGCAGCCTGCTATCCCACCCCACCAACGGAGATGAAATCACTCACAAACTTCTTCTAGCTCAAGTCTCTTTATCGTGGTGTGAGGTGCCTGGAGTTGTATAGGGAAAATAACATTATTTGGAATAAACACATTTCATATGTGTTCCGTGTCTACAACAATCTGTGTAAATGTAGGATGTAAGGAAATGCGAGGCAAGAAATGCTGAACACATACCTAAAGCAGAAATCTTTTCAATGTTATACTAATCATGACGTGAAATGTATAATGTGTATAATGTGTGAAGACTTTAGTCCAAATATCAAATAAATACATGCGCTTTTATTCAAGAATATAACCAAAGTCAAAAAAAAAAAATCATTCAATTTACATGTTGCTGTGAATGAGTTACAAAACCCATTTCACAACTGCATCTTTTTTCATTTAAGGATTGTTTTGTGCATACTTGGTAATTGCAAATCTGTTAACACTAGAACTCCTGCCAAAATATTGATCTCCCTGAAAGTCCTAATTTTCCTAACATACACAAGGAAAACTCTTGGCTTCTTATCACTGTGCCAATTGCCCACTGATAAGCGCTTTTGTTTTGCGCATAGCCTACGCTCACCCCATCATCTATTCAGCCAACCAAAGCTATCACCAGGCAGTTTTCATGCATAGTTGTATGCGTGAGAGACAGATTTGAGGTCATTCGAGTTGTCTGTTTGCTCAACAAGATACCAAAAACAAAAGATTCTCCCACATTTGTCTTAAATCAAAAGTATGTTTTTATTATATAACAATACCACTATTATAACTGCTACTACCGGTAATAATAACTCACTATTCAAAGTGTGCAAGAAAGATCCGAGATTCAAACCCCAGAAATCTTAACATTACTTTTGCATTACCTACATGAACCTGTGATGCAGCAGCATTACCACTATGAGACCTGCATGTATATCTCTCTATTATAAAAAAAAATCTTGGAAGGAGACGATACGTGATCTTCTTGTAAGACAATTTGACATCCCGCGAGACAAGGCAGTGAGACAAAAGTACAGCTGCTGTACAGGCTTTTAAATGATTGACGCACAGCGCGACAAGCAGAAAGGCAGCAGCAGATCAGACCGCATCTCCTCATTATGCGTTTAAAATCTTCAACGCAGACTCGAGCTATAAGAACTGTGGCTGGTGATGGCTTCGCCTGGCTGAATTGGAGGTGGGAGTGTACAGGTTGTGTGGCACAAATTGACACGTCTGCAAAACAAACACACTTATTTGTGAGCAATTGGCACAGTGATAAGGATCTATAAGATTCCTTGCATATGTAAGGAAAATTAGGATGGTCAGAGAGAACAAAAAATTTTGCAGCCTTTAGGGATTCTAGTGTAAATTTCACAATTTTTTGTGTACATGAAGCAACTGAAAATCTGTTTAATTTGGGATTTGTGTATATTTCACAACTACAGCACTGTTCACAACTTTTTTTGTGCCTAACCGCAGATTTTAATAATTCTGATATTTTATGTATATCTAGTACGGCACTGAAGTTTTCCCGATTTGTTTGTATACAGTAGTTATGAGATAATTTTGTCAAAACAAGAGAATTTACTGATTGCAATGACTGATGTAACTAATTTTGAGATTAAGTCAGATCAACAGTGGTAAGAGTTCAGAAATCATCAAAATTACCTTGACATAAAGCTCCTGTGAAACAATCTTCACTGGCCAACCGTATATCCTGCTAACATTGGTTGAGGGATTTTGCATATTTTTACATTACATCATCATTGTAATTGTCTTGATTTGTATTGTATGAGAAAGCATGGTATTGCTTCCACTGTTTCACTACAAATTGGATATTTGATGCAGAACTTCCAAACCCAACACATCCGTATCATACTCAAACAACAAAATAAACATTTTCCATCTTTACATGTATGATATGGTGCAAAATTGGTATGTTATCAATCAAACATGATTCAATTTTAATTGACCAAAACAAATCTACAATACACAGCAGAAGCAATGTACAGAAACCCACCAGCAGGGAGCAATGTCTTTTACCTCACTAAGACAACTCCCCTTCTTCACTCTTCACCCATCAGTAAACCCTTTTGGTCAGCATGACCTTTATTTGCATGCACAGGCAGTCATAAAACGGGCCATTGAGCAGCTGCTACTCTGTCTTCTGTCATTGCTGTGTGGCATAGTATACTCAGAGCATTATTATTATCAACAAATATGGACCAAAACAACAGAATTCTGATAGTTTTCTTTCTGTAACGTTGCCAAATTTCAATCAAATTGGTCAAAACATTTGACATTTTGAAGGATTTAGATCAGTGTTTCCCAAACTCGGTCCTGGTGAACCCCTGTGGCTGCAGGTTTTTGTTACAACCAGCTTCTGTTTTTAATTGAACTCCTGGGCTAATTAAATGAACTGATATTTCCCAAGTTCTGTGTTTAGGGAACAATATAGAAATTAGAAAACTAAGTTTGCTAAAATATATATATATATATATATATATATATATATATATATATATTAAAATGTACCAAGCAGTTATGTAGGAATAAGGTATTTTTTTTCTTTTTAACAGTATTTTCATCTTGATTTTCATTCTACTTTTCTAGGTGTTCTAATTGTTTAATTGATCCATTATTTACTAATTAGTGGGCCTGACTCTAAGGTAGTTGCTGCGTTTGATTATTCAGTGTTTGCCTGGGTGTCTGATCTGCTCGTTTTAAATTGTCATTATTAAGATACAATGAAGAGGGAAAAACTGCACAAAGAAAGGGCAAAGTATAATGAAATCAACAAAAGAGTTAAGCATTTAAATCTATAGCAAAAGCAGAAATATTTCTAAATGTTTTATAAATGTAAAAATCATGCTGCTGTGCTTTTCTGAATGTCGAAGAAAAGAAAAAAAAAGCTAATTAAATGAGATCAGTGCTATCAGGTATTGTCAATGATTAGGAATCCAGTTGGAACAAAAACCTGCAGCCACAGGGGTTCACCAGGACCAAGTTTGGGAAACACTGATTTAGATGTAAGAGGCCAACTTTTTAGGTTAACGGTAAAATCAGAACTTGGCTTAATTTGAACAGAATGTAGCTTTGACATAGATATTGGAAGATTCTATTTCAATTCCATAAGCTAAAAGTTAATGGAATACCATTAAATGTTAACCTATATCTTTGTGTGACAAAAGTATGATCTCAGTTCATAGTTAGCTAAGGTTTAGAGTATACAGTTTTGTGATCATTAGGTTAACGTTATATTCGTAAGTATGTGACAGCACAGAAACTTCACAAGTGTCTAGGTTACATTTCTTAAAAGGAACATCACAAACGAGATGTTTTCCTTCTTTTGTTCTGTGCATTATCAAAACTTTTTTTGTGTGAACTATTTTGCTTTGAATTTCACTAAAACCTTTAAAAACTAAAAGACACTTGGACTGCGGAGGTTTTATTTATTAATTTTATTTTTGCACTTGAGTCACACCAAATAATGAAGCCATTTTGAACTACTTGGAAACCCTTGAAAAATGCAGCTGCATAATCTTTTGGGGGGCTGAGGGAGTATAGTGTGTGTGTGTTACCCCCAAATAAAATGTACTTCTGAAGCACATTGTTATACACAGAATGTAGCTCAAAGTGTTTTAAAAGATGTCAATGAAACACTAAGAAGAGAAAAACTAATGAAATTAGGAAAGAATAATGAATAAAAAACAAAAAAAAAAAAAACAACAACAGTACATACTGATAGACTGAAATTTCCTCTCTTAGTGGATACTTACTGCCCCAGAAGTACCATAGTACCAAATTTCAACACTTTAAACAAATGGCAAATACTAGAGCTGAGGAGTCATCCAACTTTGTATTTTTTATTTAAGCATCAATAATATCAAAACACAGCTATGCACCACAAGGTTATTATAGTTAATGAAAACTAAAATCAAAACAAACTATTAACTCTTTTAAGGCGGGTGTCGACTTCTGTTGACAGGAGGGGTTGAGGGCGCATGTCCGACAAAAGTCGATATCCAGGGGTAGAGGTCGACAATCAGCTGTTAATGGTGACAAAACTCACTGTTACGTCACAGGCATTCCCTCTCTGCTTGGAGGAATGTTAGATTCGTTGACTCGCCATCTAATCCTTGCGTGTGCGTGAGTTGCAAAATGTAAACAAAGGCAAGATGGCATCGACATATCACGAGGGAGCGAAGCGAGTGCAGAAAAGAAAATATTCAGACGACGATGTTTTGTGCATTATCGCCGAGTCACTCTGATTTTTCAGAATCTGATTTTGTTGACAGTGATCAGGAGATCGAGCAGGAGAGTGAGGAGCTGGCATCAGCTGATAGGACACCAGCCGATGCCACTTCAGCTGATCGGCTGCCAGCTGAGCGCATTCGCGCAGCCGACGCACCTACGGCAAGGTTTGTGTGGGAGGAATACCCAGACATTGATCCGTGGGAGCCAAATGGATCAAACTGGCTACCGGACTTCATAAGACAGCATGGCTTGCTGTTGGAAACGACAGATTACCAGCTGCTGGACTACTTCAGGTTGCTCTCTCCTGATGCTGCTTTTCACCTACTGTCAGAAGAGACAAACAGCTATGCAGAGCAATTTTTTTTGAATCACAGTCTGCGCTTGTACCACATTCTTGTTTCTCAAAGTGGAAACCCACAACAAAAGACGAGATGAAGGGCTTTGTGGCATTACAAATAGAGATGGGACTAGACTGGTGATATAACTTCAGGGAGCATTGGTCCAAATGTGCTTTGTCCCCTGGTGGCTTTAGACAGGTTATGCCGCAGGATAGGTACGTGCCACTGCAAAGTTTTCTTCACTTCTGTGATAAGCAGAAGCAAATCCCAAGGGTGAGCCAGGCTATAACCCCATGTATAAAGTTCAGTCCCTGCTTGACATTGTGGAACCAACATAGAAACAATTTTATCAGCCTGGCTGTGATTTGTCTGTGCATGAATCTATGATAATATAAAAAGGAACTCCTTTATTTCTGCCAATATATGCCAGACAAGCCCACAAAGTATGGCATAAAGAATTTTGTACTGGCAGAAGCAAACACTGGGTTCTGCCTGAAAGTAATTACAGGAAAGTATTTTTCTTTCAAAGAGGGAACTGTCCCTTGACAAGTCATGTTGTGCTGGAGCTGCTTCAGGGCTATGAACATTTGGGTCATGTTGTGTACATGCACAATTTTTATACATGTCTAGAATTGTTCATGGAGCTACAGAGCAGGGGAATTGGAGCTTGTGGCACAGTGAGGGTGAACAGGAGACACATGGCTTCACAGTTGAAGCCAGACAGGCTGAAGATGAAAAGAGGTGACAACAACAACAACATTTATTTATATAGCACATTTTCATACAAAAAGTAGCTCAAAGTGCTTTACATAATGAAGAGAAGAAAAATAAAAGACAAAATAAGAAATTAAAATAAGACAACATTAGTTAACATAGAAAGGAATACGACTTTCATGCGGGCAGAAACCTTGGTGGCAGTGGCATGGCACGATGTCAAACGGGTGACTTGTCTCTCTACAGTACACATTAACAATATATGTGAGAAAGTGCAGCAACAGACAATTGAAAAGGAAATGCCAGTGCAACTCATACCGTAAGCAGTGCAAAGTGGCAATGCATGCAATTGGCTGCTTTGAACGATATCATACTTTGCAGGACTTTGATGTGCAACATGTATGTGATATGTATGTGAAATCATAGTATGTGAAATAATATAGTATGCAGGCTCATACAACATGCAAGACAGTACATTTGTCAAAAGTAAATATTTTTTTGTTGATTTGATATGTTAAACAATAGCTTTGTGTTCTTTTTAAAAAAAGTAAGTTTTTGGAAAAACATTCAGCCCTGGGAGTAAAACAAAAAAAAACAAATCAGCCCTAAAAGAGTTAATAAAAAATATTTTCGTAAACAAATAAAATAACTGGAACAAAACACTAAAAACAAACTATTAAAGTAGTTGAAGACTAGCTGATATAAAACAATCCACAAAAAATATTTGTAGTGTTCGTAACAACTGGACATACACAAGGGCTAACCTGAGCTGCAAGGGTCCAGAAGTTAATCAAAATATAGAAACAAGTATTTCATATTTGGTTTTTGAACAAATATTCCTGCCGTTATCTCTCTACCCTTGTAACTTAACTCTAAAACAGAAAGGTATCCACCAGGAGCCGCCCCCATATATTAATCCAGTGAATGGCAGCTTGTGACAGAGGGCAGATGTTTGACACAGCATTTGTGGTGACAGTGCAAGCTGAATATGGGCGTGTAAAGCGTGTGACGAAGAAACCAATATCAGGAGGTAATGATATTACTTTAAAATTGCTAGGCAACTTTCAAAGTTGCATTCACTGTATCTTGGGGCTCAGAGGAAAAATGATACAGATAATACCTTACAGAATTTCAGTCTGTTCTTAAATGACGGCATGTTAGCTGTAATTCTGACCGAGTCCAAAATACAGTATTTACATAGCAACACACAATAAGCTAAATTCCAGGCTGCATGATTCTGATGTTAGTTATGATGAGCTGCTGCATTTCTTTGTTATCAAGATGGAATTCCAAAGTCTGAAAGCGTTGGTCAGCAAAACCTTTACTGTAAGGACAGAAAATCACGAGTAACGTTTTAGTTTATTTCTCAGGTGTTTGACGACAGTAATTCACCTGCCACTTCGCACAGAAGTGTTTTCTGAAAACTAGGGGGTCACTCGCCCACCCATGGGTTTGGTTAACCGGATATACAATTTTTAAGAGATTGTTATTTTCATGGGAATTGTTACATATGCATTATTTTCACTTTTACTTTAAAACTTAAGTTAAAACAATATTTGAAATTAACTTTTCTTCAAGATCACATTGAATTTTGATTCCGTGTTTGGACTTACATCGTGACAACGCAACGTATAACTGCCTGTGAGTGAATATTGTTACTTTCTCCCTAATAAATAAAATGACTTTTTGAATGTTTGTCCCGAATTTCTTCTTCGCTTAGTCGTTGACGTGTCATCGAGAACATATAAAATTATTGTCCTGATAAAAATTTATAAGAACTGAAAGCACAGGAAGTGTGTCTGCCAAAAGCATTCACACGACTGAGGTCAGATGACCGTGGTCTTGTTTGAAAATACTTTTAAGTAGGGTGTGACTTGAAAGAATCTTATGTTAAAAGTCTTCGTCTCACGGGACTTTATATCATGCCATCAGTTTTGGAATCTTAATTCTCGCTGGCAACACGAATTAGATGATCTACAAGTCTCCAACTTAAAGTTTAAATACGAACAATATATTCAATCTCTTTTCTCGGTTCCATTATTTCATGGGTAATAATTTCCGTTTGTTGCGCTAATGCAATCTTTACTATCCTTTTTCTGAGACTTAAGAATTTTCGTACTTCCATTATCTCCAACCTGCTCTGGGCGTGGACTTGTCTTGCGGGACGTATAAGTGTCGCTCTGAGAAAATCACGTCTCATCTCCTACCAAGATTTTTTTTTTAATAGATAAAAAAGCACTGATCGAGAGACTAACTAGGTCAACATACAAGATCAGCATATTGTTGCTGACCAATCACTTTAGCTTTAAAAAGGTTAATTAACAAACGAAACAGTACAAACCTTGTAAAAAATAAGTCGTCAATGTCTCTACTGAACCACAGGTAGATAGATGAAGAGAGACTGCCAACTGGTGAAAAAACTAAACCTAATGTGTTTTTGTTTTTATTTCTATATTCTTTTTTTAAATTCACAGCTCAAAATACAGGATATTATGAAAAATAATCCAGTAACAGAATTATGCTTTAAAGTATTTGTCTCCCACTTTTCAATCTCTCAAAATAGATAACTGAAATATCTTATTCTCTTTGTTCTTAACATACATAGGCGGAGTGGTGGCTCTAAGGCTAGGGATCTGCACTGGCAATCGGAAGGTTGCCAGTTCGAATTCTGTAAATACCAATAGAGACTCTGCTCTGTTGGGCCCTTAAGCAAGGCCCCTTAACCTGCAATTGCCTGAGCGCTTTGAGTAGTGAGAAAAGCGCTATATAAATGCAAAGAATAAGAATCTACAGCCATGTCACACAAAATGCCACATATACATGTTATGCAATAGGCTGTCTACACTGTCCAGGGATTTTACATATATTTTCCTTTGTTTCCCACAATGCAACTAGAGGAAGACTGCACACTGAATCAAGCCTAAGAGCCCGTCATTCTCTGGCCCCCATGATTTTCATGATCACACCTATCAGAATGCAACAGAATCTATTTTCTGATTTTTGATATGTTTGCAGCCCTGAAGGTGGCAAAATTCAGTCTATAAATTGTATGTGCCCTAAGGTGGAATCAGTCTCAATATGAAAACTAAATAAAGAACAGCATGGAAGATTTCTGAATACAATATTGAAACCATTAATTATAAGCACACTGTCTTGGTGCGAGCTATGTTGTGTGCTGTACATGTTTAGAGTAAAAAAACCCTCAAACCTTAAAAAATTCACCTAAATTTCATCACTATCTGGGTAAGAAAATGAAAAGATGAAATGTGCCAACAGGCCTGTGCAGATTTGTTCAGCACAAATGACAAGCAAAAAATATTTTAAAAATAATAAAATTATACATAAAACATAAGTTTTGATCAAGCTTGTTTTTATCAAACAAAAACAAAACTAGATAGTAAACCATGTAGTGTAGTAAGCTTTTAAACTATTATATTCAAACCTGTTAAGTGTTCAGTTCTGTTGGATTGTGACACAAAACTCTAACTCCATAGTAACTCTTTAATCATACCATAATTTACTAAAACTGAAACGAATAGTTAAAAAAATAAAACTGTCCAAATTAAAATTAAAAACACTACAAAATAAAGGAAAGCAAAACTAACTGAATTTCCAAGTCAGAAATAATATAGGAATAAAAAACTAATACAAAAAGGCAAAACTATAATAACCTTGGTGCATAAAACACATGGAACTCTAATTTAAGATCTGCCATTTGTTTTTATATACACCAGAGATCAAATTTACCTGCTGTCGGCTTCTCTTCAGGTTTAATTTGCCCCAGGTTCTGCCGTTTCTTTGCTCTCTTCAAGGGTTTTATCCAAGTCCTGCCCATTGCCATTTTTTCCACTTTTCCCAATACGTGGCAAGCGTTGCACGGTAAGCATTACTGGTCTTCTGTTACCAGTTTCTTCTTTTACCTAATTAAGGTCAGATAAAAGAATTGTGAAATGTTTAATCTAGCAGTAAATTTAAAAGTTAAACACAAATATTTATACTGCATGCTTACTTGCACCATGGTGTTGAATTGGACAGTATAACGCCTCCTTCCTGACTGTGAACCTAACACTGCTCTCACCAGCTCGCCAGGCAGTATCAATTGTACTATTGTTACTGGCACTATAGCTGCACCATCGGCCAGATCGATCATCAAACCATCTCCAGTTGTTACTGTTTGGTTGTAAATACTGTAAATAAATAAAAATAAACTAAACTCACATTTTACAATAGAACACATGCAAACAATAATGCCAGAATGTAAATCTAAAAGTACCTTGTTCATTTGTGCCCTTCTTTTTTGATGACACTGCTGTTTTCTCATAGAAGTCAATAAGAAGCCAATACAGGCGTTATCCACCTACAGAAAAAATAGTTTTAGTATGGATAGAAAAATATCTTAAACATCACCTACATTTAAAAACACATTTTCACACGAGCACTTGCATGTTTTTAACCCTAAACAAGACACACTGGTCACAATCAACTGGATACTAGAATACAGTAATCCCCTCGCTATACAGTAATCCCTCGCTACCTTCGCGGTTGACTTTTCGCGGATTCACGACTTCGCGGATTTTTAAATACAAGTGATTTGCCCGCCTATCGCGGAAGTTATGTTCCAGACCCATCAGCAACAGGAGAAAATCCGTGATATAGAAAGACCATATAAATAAACATTTTTTTAGTTTAAGCCTTAAAATACCCATCCCACATGCTTTAAACACATGTAAACTTATAAAACACACTTTGTTAACACATATGATATGTGGATGTCGGGCTAAGGATATGAGTAACATCTCACTATTATAAAACATTTTAACTTCACGCAAGACAAGACAGTGAGACAGGAAAATTGGTGATGTACACCTAAAAGCCTGATTGTACAGGCTTTTAAATTATTGACACGCAGAGCGACAAGCAGCACAAACCCAGCACAAAGTCCACTTCTCCTTAGCGTTCATTCAGCTCCCCACCCCCCTTGACAATGCGAACTGCGCTTCCGGGGAGGGGGGGTTTGAGCGAAGGTGCGTTCAGCTCTCACACCCACACACACACTCCTCGAGCAGAAGCGACAAGCAGGCATTTTGGCAGAAGCAGCACAAAGTCCATTTCTCTGCTCAGCGTGAGTTCAGCTGCCCCCCTTCACAAAGCAGAGTGGCAGACACATTGACGTCTGATCGCTGCGTGCAGGCAGTGTGCAGTGTTGGTCTGAGGTGTTTAAGAATGTAGAAAGTGTTTTAAGAGCATAGGAAGTGTTTATAAGAGTGTGGGAAAGGTTAACAAGAGAGTGAGAAAGGTTTATAGAGTGTGGGAAGGGTTTATAAGCCTTAAAATATGTATAAATAATAAAATAAATATAGGTCGCTACTTCGCGGATTTCACCTATCGCGGGGGGGGCTCTGGAACGTAACCCCCCGCGATAGGTGAGGGATTACTGTATCGCGCTTCGCCTTTCGCAGCTTCACTCCATCGCAGATTTTATATGTAAGCATATTTAAATGTATATCGCGGATTTTTTGCTGGTTACTGCGGACAATGGGTCTTTTAATTTCTGGGTACATGCTTCCTCAGTTGGTTTGCCCAGTTGATTTCATACAAGGACGCTATTGGTGGATGGCTGAGAAGCTACCCAACTTACTTTTCTCTCTCTCTTGCGCTGACTCCTCTCTGATCCTGACGTAGGGGGTGTGAGCAGGGGGGCTGTTCGCACACCTAGACTATACGGACGCTCGTCTAAAAATGTCTGAAAGATTATCTTCACGTTTGCTACCTTCTGTGTGCAGCTGCTTCGTGAAGCGACATGCTGCAAGGTGCTTCGCATACTTAAAAGCTCAAAGGGCACGTATTGATTTTTCTCTCTCTCTCTCTCCCTGCTCCTGACGGAGGGGGTGTGAGCTGCCGCCTCAACAGCTTTGTGCCGTGGTGCTTCGCATACTTAAAAGCCAAACAGCTCTATTGATTTGTTTGCTTCACCTCCTTTGAAGAGGAAGATTGTTTGCATTCTTTTTAATTGTGAGACGGAACTGTCATCTCTGTCTGTCATGGAGCACAGTTTAAACTTTTGAAAAAGAGACAAATGTTTGTTTGCAGTGTTTGAATAACGTTCTGTCTCTCTACAACCTCCTGTGTTTCTGCGCAAAATCTGTGACCCAAGCATGACAATATAAAAATAACCATATAAACATATGGTTTCTACTTAACGGATTTTCTTATTTCGCGGGTGGCTCTGGAACGCAACCCCCGCGATGGAGGGATTACTGTAGTAATTATTAAAAGCTTTTAAAATTGTTTTGTCAATTTTTTTGTTGCTTTTCTCAAGATAAAGTAATAAGGAGTCAAAAACAATGCTTGAACAATCAGGCACAATACAAAACCAGAAAAAGAAAGACTAGAGCAAGGGAATGGATGGAACTACATAGATGTTCACTTACAACTGTACCAGTGAAAATATTTAGTATACAAGTTCAGTTTTTTCAGAAGCATTAAATGACTACAGCAGCTAGCTAATTTGTTGATAAGCAAATGATGTGCACAGTGCAATGAGGGTTTAAAATTTCAAATTTAATGTTACATTACTGTTAACTCTTTTAGGGCGGATGTCGACTTCTGTCGACAGGAGGGGTTGAGGGCGAATGTCGACAAAAGTCGACATCCAGGGATAGAGGGCGACAATCAGCTGTTAATGGCGACAAAACTCACTGTCACGTCGCAGGCATTCCCTCTGTGCTTGGAGGAATGCTAGACTCGTTGACTCGGCAACTAATCCTTGCGTGTGCGTGAGTTGCGAAATGTAAACAATGGCAAGATGGCATCGACATGACACAAGGGAGCGAAGCGAGTGCAGAAAAGAAAACACTCGGCAGACGATGTTTTGCGCATTATCGCGGAGTCAGACACTGATTTTTCAGAATCAGATTTTATTGACAGTGATCAGGAGATCGAACAAGAGTGAGAAGCCAGCATCAGCTGATCGGACACCAGCCGATGCCGCGGCAGCTGATCCGCTGCCAGATGAGTGCATTCGCGCAGCCGATGCATTTACGGCAAGGTTCGCGTGGAAGGAATACACAGACATTGATCCGTAGGAGCCGAACTGAGTACTGGACTTCACAAGACGGCATGGCTTGCTGTTGGACACGACAGATTACCAGCTGCTGAACTACTTCAGGCTGCTCTCTCCTGATGCTGCTTTTCAGCTACTGTCAGACGAGGACAAACAGGTAGGCAGAGAAATTTTTTGAATCGCGGGCTGTGCTTGCATCGCATTCTCGTTTTTCAAAGTGGAAACCCACAACAAAAGACGAGATGAAGCGCGCTGTGGCATTACAAATAGAGATGGGACAGAACTGGTGATATAACTTCAGGAAGCATTGGTCCAAACATGCTTTGTCCCCTGGTGGCTTTGGACAGGTTATGCAGTGTGATGATAGGTACGTGATGCTGCAAAGTTTTATTCACTTCTGTAATAAACAGAAGCAAATCCCATGGGGTGAGCCAGGCTATAACACCATGCATAAAGTTCAGCCCCTGCTTGACATTGTGGAGCCAACATAGAAACAATTTTATCAGCCTGGCTGTGATTGGTCTGTGCACGAATCTATGATAAAATAAAAGGGACACCTTTTTTTCTGCAAATATATGCCAGACAAGCCCACAAAGTATGGCATAAAGGATTTTGTACTGGCAGAAGCAAACACTGGTTTCTGCCTGAAAGTAATCACATATACAGGAAAGTATTTCTTTCAAAGAGAGAACTGTCCCTTGACAAGTCAGGTTGTGCTGGAGCTGCTTCAGGGCTATGAACATTTGGGTCATGTTATGTACATTTGGACAATTTTTATACATGCCCAGAATTGTTCATGGAGCTACAGAGCAGAGGAATTGGAGCTTGTGGCACAGTGAGGGTGAACAGGAGACACATGGCTTCACAGTTGAAGCCAGACAGGCTGAAGATGAAAAGAGGTGACAACACGGTTTTCATGAGGGGAAGAAAACTTGGTGGCAGTGGCATAGCACGATGGCAAACGGGTGACTTGTCTCTCTACAGTACACATTAACAATATATGTGAGAAAGTGCAGCAACAGATAATTGAAAAGTAGGCACCAAAGCAACATACATTGTAAGCAGTGCAATGTGGCAATGACTGAAATTGGCTGCTTTGAGCGAGATCAGACTTTGCAGGACTTTGCTGTGTAAAATGTATGTGAGATGTATGTGAAATCAGAGTATGCAGGCTCATACAACATGCAAGACACTAACACTTGTCAAAAGTAAATATTTTTTGTTGATTTCAATTGCTTTGTGTTCTTTTTTTAAAAAAATATTCAGCCCTGGGAGAAAAGAAACAAAAAAAAAAAATTAGCCCTAAAAGAGTTAAATCAAGGACAAATGTAAACATTTTGACTGATCTGTAGCTTTGGCAAACTTTTAATTTATCTTAATTTGGACAAAATATTATTAAAAAAAATCTTCTGATACAAGATCTAAGATGTTAAGAAATGAACAACAAATTCATCATCACTACGCAACGCGCTTTCCAAATGCATTTCAACATTCCTCCTAATGGTGACGTCCCAAATCGAAAAATGATTATTCAATCGGTGGCTAAACTTTGACAGATGGGTAAAACATTGAACAGAAAATCTCCTGAAAACATCTTAAGCTGTAAGGGCATCAATTTTGCAGTCTCCTACACGTTCAGCATGCAAACATGCATTTGCCTTTGGCATTTCCAAAATGTCTTTGAGGAGGATTTTGCACGAGGACCTTAATTTCCATCCATACAATACAATGATAGTGCAGGAACTCACTGAGAGAGACTGAGAGAGCCGTAGAGAGTTGTGCATGAACATTATGCAAACCATTCATCGAGGTGCCATCATCATGTGCAGCGACAAGGCACATTTCCATTTAATGGTTATGTAAATAAGCAAAACTTTCACTATTGGGCTGAAACCAACCCTAGTGAACTTCAAAGACCACTGCACAGTAAGTGTGTTACAGATTGGTGTGCCGTTGCAGAATCTGACATTGTAGGCCCTTACTTTTTTCAGGAGGGGGGAGCAATGGTCACCTTCATTTCGGAATGTTTCATTGAAATGCTAGAGAAATTTTTGCAGCCCCAACTGGAAGAAATGGATGGGGTGGATGCCTGGTTTCAACAGGATGGAGCAACGGCGTGGAGATCCATGCAAATTTTGCAGGAGATTTTTCATGGGAAGCTGATATCCCAGCACGGCGATGTCGAGTGGCCTTCACATTCGCCTGATCTTGCTCTGTGTGATTTCATCTTGTGGGGCTATCTCAAGTCGAAGATAAACATACACCGACCTCAAAACCTTTAAGTCCTCAAGGACACTATTCGCCATGAAATCGCCGCTATTCCCCTTGGCTAAATGAGTCATGTGAGTGTTAAACTGTCTCGGAGCGTATCGCCAATGATGGCCACCACCTTGAAGACATCATTTTTAAAACACAGTTTAAAAAAAATCTATTCTGTACACCCTTTCTTATGTTGTAATGAAATTTATTTTATCTTTTAGTGTTTGTGTAGAATAAACATTTGAAATGTGGTACTTTTTGGCTGACCCTATATATTTATATTTAAAAACATTTTTAGTTGCAACCTGACTAATTAGGTGGTTACCAATAAGGGCAAAACATGTGTCGTGTACTCTTTGTATTATTTGGCAGATATTGTATCACATATCTATGAGCTGCTTCTTGCAACCGAGGACGTGGCGGATATTTGCCGACTGGCCGACCAACCAAAAGTGTTACCTGGTAGGGAACTACCTAAATAATCAGACTGTGATTCAGAACTAAGAATTTAATACTGTTCTCCGATCTTCACCTTGTCAAATAAGCAAACCAGCCACAGTGACAATATCAGAGGCTTCACCTCAGGCCCCAATGTCCAAGGTTAGACCCCCCCCATAAAGGGATGCTAAAATGTGTACACCTAATAAGCCCCAACAAGAGCAAAACACGTGTTGGGTACTCTTTGTATTATTTGGCCGATACTGTATCACATATATATGGGCAAATAGTCTTATGGCAACATTAATGAAACTGCAAAAACTTTCTGGTTGCTCCTAGATGTGACAGTTATTTAAAGGCATGAGCTACAAAGTATCAAAATTGAAGCATTAACTCACAAAGAATAAAATGCCAAAGCCCAGTTAGACTTTGAAAGAAGATACACCATAGTATCTTAAAACTATGTGGAAAAATGAATTGCATTCTAATGAGACTAAGGCTGAACTTTTGGCCATAAATCCTACAGGTGTAGTTCAACTACTAAAGGCACATCCTGATGACAGTATGGGAATGAGTAGGATGGAGATGGTCCATGAGGATGCAAAAAGTTCAGTCTCAACTCTCCAGTGCTGGGCATAATTTCTTTCATATATCCTAGCCATGTACCTTTGAAAAGTCACTACTGGAAGAGTCAGACTAACAGATCTGTTTGTTCTCAGGTGCGAGTTTGAAAGTGTCACAGAGCAATTTCTGCAGATACACTGACCTGACCTAAATTGAGACTTGGGTGATCCTGCATTGCTGTCTGAAGCACATCTCTTACACTTACATCACTTCTTCTAACACAGTCCACACAACTTCTCAACTGAAGACACTGTGAAAATGTATGCTGCTGCAGCAAAGACAATGCTTTTATCTCCACCAGGTAACTGACAGCATTTGCATATTGATTGGTTACACACTTCACTCCCCTCTGATTAATGCAGGATGGAGCATCAGCATTTATTAGCCACACTGGAACTGGCCCTTTTCACAGCAGCCATTTTGGCATGAAATAGTATGGCAAGCACAAGTGTCACTAATGACATTAATGAAGCTCCTATTCAACTTCAGTGTAACATAAATGGAATCTTAATTAATGTCATTACTTACACCTGTGCTTGCAATACTATTTCATGTCAATATGGCTGCTATGAAAAAGACCATTGATGTGTAACACAACGAAATTACTTTGTGACAGCCCCAAGGTGCATTTAAAGAAAAGTCAAATAATTCCAAATATGTTGTATACAGTGTTAAGTGATCAAGTAACCAGAGCAAAAGTACAGCAGCATAAATTGTTATTGCACGTTAATGAATAGTACATTACATATTATATATTGTATTACATTAGTATATTGCACATTACCACTACAGTTTATTGCACATGTTCAATTAAAAATTCTCAGACTGAGGAGATTCAGAGTTCAGAAAGTTTATGGTAGATGTGAAAAAGCTATTTTTTAATCTGTTTGTGCGTACACAGATTGATCTAAAGCATCTGCCTGACGGGAGAAGCTCAAACAAAGAATTTCCGGGATGAGTTTGGTCCTTGAGAATGTTTTTGGCCCTTCTCACACAGCGAGTCTTATACAATAGCGAGTAATGGCAGTTCAGTCCTAGTAATGGCCTCTGCTGTTTACACAACCCGCTGCAGGGCGTCTTTGGCAGCCTTGGTGCAGCTGTTGTACCAGGCCATCATGCAGTTAGTTATGATGCTCTCTATAGTGCACCTATAGAAATGAACCATCAGCTTCTGGGGGGAGGTCAGCTCTCCTTAACTTCCTGGGAAAATAGAGGCGTTGTTGTGCTTTGCCTATTATAGCCAAGTTGTAGTCAGCCCAGGACAAGTCCTCTGAGATGGTGATTCCTAGAAACTTAAAGCTGGAAACTCTCTCCACAGCATTTGCATTGATTGTTATTGGACTGTGATTGGTCTTTGTAGTGGTCCTAAAGTCCAGAATAACGTCTTTGGTCTTTTTGGTATTTAAGACCAGGATGTTGGTGTTGCACCATACTGTCAGATTCTGAACCTCTTCCCTATATGCAGCTTCACTGTTGTCTGTTACAAGCCCAATGACAGTCGTATTATCTGCAAACTTAACAATAATGTCTGATTGGTGGATGAGTTGACAGTCATGGGGTGAAGAGTGCATAGAGATGGGGACTTAGTACACATCCTTGCGGCACACCACTGCTCAGGGTAAGGGTGGAGGATGTGTGTTTGCCCATCCTGACAGACTGGGGGCGGTTGGTGAGAAAATCCAGTAACCAGTTGCATATGGACAGAGCAAGTCCTAGTGCACTGAGTTTTTGGATCAGCTGGTTAGATATAATGGTATTAAATGCAGAGCTGTAGTCAATGAAGAGTATCCTAACATAGGTGCTGGGCTTTTCCAGATGCGAGAGGGCAGCATGTAGAGCCACTCAGATGGCGTCCTCAGTTGATCTGTTTGATTGATAGGTAAACTGGTGTTGGTCTAGATCAGCTGGGATGGAGGCTTTGATGTGGGTGATTACTAGTCGTTCAAAGCACTTTGCGATGACAGGGGTGAGAGTGACTGGTCGATGGCCATTAAGACAGGTTATCCTCGGTTTTTTGGGGAACAGGTACAATGGTTGTGGATTTCAGGCTTAAGGGGACTACACCTGAGGAGAGAGAGAGGTTGAATGTGTGTGTAAATACCTCCACTAATTGATCAGCGCAGGCCTGGAGCACACGCCCTTGCATGTTATCAGGACCAGCTGCCTTCCTTCTATTGATGTTTGAGTGCCCGCCGCACATCATGTATGTGTATGACCAAAGGCTGTGAGTCTCCGGTCAGCTCGAAGCTGACTGGAGGCTGGTTATTGTCCTTGTCAAACCGTGCAAAGAACCTGTTAACACTAGAATTACCAGAGCCTACGAAAAAACTCGTAGATCCGGCCCACCTTAAATCGCTTCTTAAAACCTTTCTCACCTCTCCGCCAGCGTCTTTTGTCATCTAAATGTACTGATAAAGACAAGCTGCCAGCAGCCGGCTATTCCATCCCCCCAACGACTTAGAACGTAAACAAGCTTTTCCCAGCTAATGCCTTGATTGATTATCTGGGAGTGAAGTGGAGTTTTAGAGTAGAAATAATAAGATTGTTATTTGGAACACATGCATTTCATATGTGTTGCATTTCTACAGTAATCTGTGTAAACACATTGTTAAAACAGAAACGGTTTACAATATTCTAGTAGCAAATGACAAAATGTAGGCATAAACTATATAATGTATGAAGCCTGAAGTCCAAATATCAAAGAAACACTTTCACAAAAGGTACAAAAAAAAAGCCACCGCCAAAAAAACCTGTCTTAGTGTGAGACATTGACATGACTTAACTATCACTGCTTCCGTGGCGTAACAGTATCAGTCACTGACTGGGAATCAGCAGGTCATGAGTTCGATCCTGCACAACTCCCATCTGAGAAGTGTTCTTATTTTCACTATTTTAGAATAAAAGGATACATTTGATTTCAGTCTGTAACAGCCGGTGTAATTTATGATATTTGTAAAGGTTAGCTTTATTTTTTTTAAATTCACTTTTCATTGTCTTAGTCGCGTTCAGGATCCATCCCTACCGCCCCCCACCTGACAGTGCTGTTTTTACATAAAGACGCGCTAAAGTTCTGCAGTGTATCACGATACATACGACCGCGTGTTTTTTTCCCCCAGGATTGCCAGTCCCCACGTGTTGCTGTATGCTGTTTCTTTTGTACTCCAGGACATGCAGAGGAAAGCATAGTAAAGAGCAGTAACTTCAGCACTATATGCAATCATCGGACATTCCCCATCTGATGCTGTTTTCACATAAAGACGCGCTAAAGCTCTGCAGTGTACTTGTGACTGCATTGTCGTACCAATGCTTGCGAACTGAAGTGTCTGCATGCACTTTTCGTGGCATTATACGTGTATTTTTTAAGGATGCCCATGTAGCTCAAACACAGGAACATATGTTGATGTAAAAGTATAACAAAACAAGTGCACTTTTATTCAAGACTATAACCGAAGAAAAAAGAAAGCAAGTTACAGTAAGTGGAATGCTAAGAACTGCTGATTTCCATTCTGTGCTATATAACTGTTAACATTTGAATCTGATGATTGCATATAGCGCTGTCTGATTTAGTGTGCGCAAGAACATGCAGGTGGCCAGTTGCTGAGTGCTACAACGCACATTTTAAAAAAAGAAAGACAAATATATGTGACGTTTTGAAGAAATCATTTTATGACGCGAATAGTACTAATCAGAAAACATCGTCAAAGTAATGCAATATTATTTGAAAACGAACAGCGTCAGGTTGGGTGTGAAGTTATACTGGCGCTGTTTGAGTCAGATCAGAAGCTGAATAAGCTGAAAAAGCTCCTGTTCTGACTAAGTAAAAAAGCATGAATTAATCAACAGAAATAACTGCGATTGACATTTGAAAGTTAACGATTTACAGTGCATACCAATTTATAAATTCAAAGTCCGTTTGAGGAAACAAAAAAACACTTTCTTCAAAGCTGGGAAATGAATTCGCGTCTCTGTGGCACAGTAAGGCAGTGGTGCTCCAAGTCAGCAAACCGTCCTTATAACTTATGTTTTCAAGATCCATAACACACAGACAGACAGAGCACTGCGTAATACAGAGACAGACAGGCAGAGATATACAAACAAACAGGGAAGGCACATGTACTGAAAGAAAAAAAAAAATCAACATGTGCGTTGTTTCTGCAGCACTGAATAAGCTCACCCGCTCTAACATCACCCCTCCCCCGATCTGACTCTCTAAGTAACAGCGCAAGTACAGACACAAATCAAGTGCATGGGTGTACTGTATAATATTAACAAAAAGAGCAGCTTACTACTGAAAACGGCAAATATAGGAGTGAGTGGGGATCGAACCAGGACTCTTGATTACACTTGGTTTGCGTCTGTACTTGCGCTGTTACTTAGAGAGCCAGATCGGGTGAGCTCATTCAGTGCTGCAGGAACAACGCGCATGTTGATTTTTTTTTCTTTCAGTACATGTGCCTTCCCTGTTTGTATATCTCTGCTGTCTGTCTCTGTATTACGCAGTGCTCTGTCTGTCTGTGTGTTATGGATCTTGAAAAAAATAAGTTATAAGGACAGTTGTCCATGTTAATTGCAGTCTCAATTGTTAAAAAAATATTTTAAAAGGAGCATCCCACATGAAAATATAACGATCTCATTAACTGACAGTGCATACCAATTTACAAATTTTATGTCCATTTGAGGTTAAAAAGAAAAAAAAAAGAAGTAACACTGTATCCCCAGCGGGGAATTGAACTCATGTTTGTGAGGCAGAGAAAAGCTACTCGGTCTTAGAGTCAAATCTTAGCGCGCTACGCCACGGAAGCTGTTATATGGTGTGTGAAGCTTTTGTGGAAGTGTTTATTTGATCTTAGGAACTCGGGCTTTACACATTCTATAGTTTATGCCTACATTTTGTAACATTTATTACTAAAATATGAAAAGGTTTCTGTTTTAGCAATGTGTTTACACAGATTACTGTAGAAACGGAAAACGCATGAAATGCATGTATTCCAAATGGCGATCTATTATTTCTATTCTAAAACTCCAGCAGTTCAGTCACTCCCAAGTAATCAAACAAGGCATGAGCTGGGAAAACTTAGTGAACGTTCTGCGACGGTGGGGGATGGAATAGCCGGCTGCTCGCTGCTCCTCTTAATCGGCACATTTAGAAGACAAAAGAGAGGTGAGAACGGTTTTAAGGTGGGCCGGATCTACAAGTTTTTTCGTAGACTCTGGTAATTCTAGTGTTAAGTTCCTCTGCTAGGTTGACATTGTTATTGGCCAGTGTGTATTGTACGTCATTTTTCTTTTTGTAATCCGTGATTAATCGGATGCCTTGCCACATCCGCTGTGAGTCTGAGTTACTGTCAAAGTCCTCCTCAATCCGTTGTTTGTACATTAGTTTAGCAGACTTGATGCCCTTCTTGAGGTTAGCTCTGGCACCTCTATAGGCTGAGGTGTCTCCTAATTTAAAGGCTTTGTCCCTTTCCCTGAGCAGCCGTTTGACATCACTATTCATCCATGGTTTCTCATTTGGGTAGACCTTAATCCTTTTGTTGACAGTGACATTGTCCACACAGTAATTAATATATAACAGCACAGATGAAGTGTGTGTCTCAGTCTGTCTGATGAAAAAATATATTCCAGTCTGTTTGTTCAAAGCAGTCCTGGAGTTGGCAAATGGCAGCTTCAGGCCAAACTTTAACAGTCTTGCTAATTGGATTAGTACCGTTGATAAGGGCTTTGTGCGCTGGAACAAGAAACAAAGATGATCAGATTTGCCAAGGCAGGGGTGTGGAATGACCTTACAGGCGTCTTTTATGTTTGTACAGACGTGGTGTAAGGTGTTTTCCCCTCTGGTTTTACAATGTACATGCTGATAAAATCTGGGGAATACATCCTTAAGATTCTCTTCATTAAAATCCCCAACAATGATAAAAACTGCATCAGCGTGCGAGTTCTGTTGTTTACTGATAATGTCAAACAATTATTCAAGCGCTGACTTAACATTAGCCTGAGGAGGTATGTATACTGCCGTAACAATAACGACGGTATGTTCTTTCAGTAGGTAAAACGGTCGACATCTTAGCATCAGATATTCCATGTCCGGACAACAAAACTTGTTGATTGTAGTTATATTAGTGCACCAAACATTATTAGTATAGACACACAGTCCTCCGGAATCTGGGGTTCGATCGGCTCGATGGAGCATGCAACCTGCAAGTTCAACTGCTCTGACCGGTATGGTGGGATCCAGCCACGTCTCCAAAAAAAATCAAAAGACAACAGTCACTTGTAGTTTTAGGTGTGGAAATATCCAGTCGGAGCTCGTCCATTTTATTTGCAAGTGATCTAGTATTCGCAAGAACTACGCTAGGAAGAGGGGTTTTATGCGGAGCAGCCTCTAGCCTAGTTAGTAATCCTACTCGCTTGCCTCTTTTTTGCATCTTCTCCCTGCGCTGTCTGCGTCGTCGTCTTCCAAGTGTAGAAGTCAACGTAAGTCCCAGTGATCTGAGAATCTCCTGTGGTATTGCTTCTGTGTTATAATAATTATCTTTGCTATTAGAGCCGATCTGTAGAAGCTTTTGACGACTGCAGTGGATGCTCGCTTCCGTTTGTAAAACGATGAAAGTCAATATTAAGAACAATAATAGCAGAAAAGAGCACCTATTTGGGGAGCACAAAGCCACAGCGTTTGCGCGCGCCGCCATTGCATAGTTCTCAATGTTGTTGAGGCATGGAGTTTGATTGCTTTCAATGTTTTCTCTCTTAATCTGTGTCATTAGCAAGATGTTGCCGTTTCGCAGAGGTTTTTGCTGCACAAATGTCTTTTGAAGTGAGGTGCATGCAAGAGCAGAAAAAATTTAAAAGTGTGTGCCTGTGCCATCTAGTGGCTGAGGTTGAATTACATATAGCTAATTACATCTTGCCTGAAGGGGCCTCAGCTGCCTCAAAAGCTTTCATATTGCAATCTTTTCAGTTTGCCAATTAAAGGTGTCATTTTTCTTGACTTCTCATTAAACCAATATAAATGGCTAACACGGTAAAGCACCCTACGACTATTTACATTTAAAAAAGGGAAACATCCAACAGAAGCATGACACAAGCCAATTTGTGTAAAAGGTATGCAAGGACAGGACTTGTTCAATATTTGTATACTGTTCTGTCAATACAAAAAACGCTGCAATAACAAAGGGGAAACATGCTGTACAATACTTCACTATAGGTTTTGCAATATTAAAGGCATAATATAAAATGTACTGCAAAAACAAAGGAATTAAAAAAAAAAAACCCTGAGGCAGAGCCAAGATGGAGTGCTATTGTGAAAGATAACAAATCTTCTAGACTTTGACTCACTTTGGAGTTTGCACTTCTTTCTGCTCCTTTGCAGCCTGCAGGCAGGGCTGAACAACCTCAAGCAGCTTTATCAACACATTGAGAATCCCACTATTCTCCACAATGCGAGCACAGGACAGTTTTAACTCCTAGAAAGAAATGCAAAATGTGAAAATTAGGTTAACTGTAATTTTAAAATATTACTTAAATTTGCTAAATTTAGTGCTGGAATATTTAATAATCTTCATAATAGAAATCAATATCATCAAAAAAACAGTCTATCCTTAAGAGAACTGGTGGCCACAGCATACAATTTCAAGTCTTTACTAATGGTCTACTGATTTGAAAAGATTGAAAACCATAATAATCCTCACCTCAAAGAGAAGCGTGAGTAGCAAGATACGTGTTGCAAGGTTGGAGGCTTGTGGAAGTGTAGCCATTTGACTTGTCCATTCTAAAACAGTTTTGGTATCACTAGTAGTAAGTGGTAAAGCAGCTTTGATTAACACATTAGCAGCCTCCCAAACCTGCCAGGAAAATAATAAAATTAGAGTTGTCTTAAGCACATGTTTCAACTACCTACTGCCTTTGAGCAACACAATTAAAAAGAAGAATGTTCATACCTGGTTGACTACCTGCCGCAATATCATATCTCGATAATCAGCTCCATTCCTTTTGATAGCAGTCATAATAAGGTCACAAACACGATACACTGTGTCTGGCAGCTCATCCAGTAAGTGAAAGCAACCTGGAAGCATGGTGTCAGTAAACTTGTGCAATTCATCAGGTACCAGAGGTTCTGCATCAAGAAACTTTTCTAGACATTTAGCTTCCTCCTCCTCTTGCTTTTCCCGAGTCTTGCGCTCTTCTTCCTCTTTACGCCGTGCTGTTTCCTGTGCAAGGTAAATAAACTAGGTTAAAACTACTAAAAGTAGTTTTAGTCAAGAATAAATGTACTATCAAAATTAACAACAAACATATTTTAGGTATCTCTGAATTATCAAAACACAGATTTCATGAATCTGTGCATTCTGCATTTTTTTTTTTTATTAACATGTAAGGCTACATTTCTTCACCATAAATCTGAAAAAAAAAATCAAAAGCCACCCAAAATACAAATCAGGTGATGAAAGTGGGAATGACAGAGGACAAGGCCTGGGGCTTGCTTATACAGGTTACCCAAATGTGTTATGCAGTACAAGGTTATAAAAAAATTAAACAGATGATGATTAAACCTTATTTTAAAGGCTCTGTGCTTTAACTTTTCATTTATGGGTGCTTGCACTTTATACACTTGTGCTACAAGAAGCCGGAACTTTGAAAGCAACAGTGCTTGATTAAGGAGTAGGAGGATGTGAAAAGCCTGGTTTGAAAATGAACACCTTAAAGAAGCATTTAAATAGCTCATTGTTCTAAACACTTGCACCTATTCAAGGTTTTGCAACAGAAGACACCTGGCACAGAGCAGAAATCAAACTGACACACTTCTTCTGTACACAACCACACTTACTCTTCTTTGCCCACAGGAATCCTTTAATGAGTGATTTTAAGATTGAAAATAATCTAGGGCTATATTATATATGTATACTGGTGTTTAAAAAAAAAAAAAAAAAAGCCATTTTGACACTACATGTCTATTAAATAAAAAAATCCTGGGACAAGACAAGACTTTTTCAGAGAGATGATTTCAAGGCCCGCAAGATGAGACTTTGTGCCAATAAATAAATTGAAAACCTAGCAGTTGCAAGCTGGGATAGAAATAAAAGAAACAGTAGAAGAAGTGTAGAAGACAAAGTAGAACGTCATAAAGAGGTTCAAAAACATTGGAAAAAAAAAACTGACAGTAAAGGTTGCATTAGTGCTAAGAAATGGAATACTTGGTGAAATGATGGCAAAGCAAAAAGAGATTGAATATACAGTGGGGCAAAAAAAGTACTTAGTCAGCCACCAATTGTGCAAGTTCTCCCACTTAAAAAGATGAGGTCTGTAATTTTCATCATAGGTATACCTCAACTATGAGAGACAAAATGAGAAAAAAAAAAATCCAGAAAAATCACATTGTCTGACTTTTGAAGAATTTATTTGCAAATTATGGTGGGAAAAAAAGTATTTGGTCAATAAACAAAAGTTCATCTCAATACTTTGTTATATACCCTTTGTTGGCAATGACAGAGGTCAAACGTTTTCTGTAAGTCTTCACAAGGTTTACACACACACTTGCTGGTATATTGGCCCTTCCTCCATGCAGATCTCCTCTAGAGCAGTGATGTTTTGGGGCTGTCGCTGGGCAACACGGACTTTCAACTCCCTCCAAAGATTTTCTATGGGGTTGAGATCTGGAGACTGGCTAGGCCACTCCAGGACCTTGAAATGCTTCTTACGAAGCCACTCCTTCGTTACCCGGGCGGTGTGTTTGGGATCATTGTCATACTGAAAGACCCAGCCACGTTTCATCTTCAATGCCCTTGCTGATGGAAGGAGGTTTTCACTCAAAATCTGGTGATACATGGCCCTATTCATTCTTTCCTTTACACGGATCAGTCGTCCTGGTCCATTTGCAGAAAAACAGCCCCAAAGCATGATGTTTCCACCCCCATGCTTTACAGTAGGTATGGTGTTCTTTGGATGCAACTCAGCATTCTTTCTCCTCCAAACACGACGAGTAGAGTTTTGTTCATCTGACCATATGACATTCTCCAATCCTCTTCTGGATCATCCAAATGCTCTCTAGCAAACTTCAGACAGGCCTGCACACGCACTGGCTTAAGCAGGGGGACACGTCTGGCACTGCAGGATTTGAGTCCCTGGCGGCACAGTGTGTTACTGATGGTAGCCTTTGTTACTTTGGTCCCAGCTCTCTGCAGGTCATTCACTAGGTCTCCCCATGTGGTTCTGGGATTTATGCTCACCGTTGTGATCATTTTGACCCCCCTGGGGTGAGATCTTGCGTGGAGCCCCAGATCGAGGGAGATTATCAGTGGTCTTGTATGTCTTCCATTTTCTAATAATTGCTCCCACAGTTGATTTCTTCACACCAAGCTGCTTACCTATTGCAGGTTCAGTCTTCCCAGCCTGGTGCAGGTCTACAATTTTGTTTCTGGTGTCCTTTGACAGCTCTTTGGTCTTGGCCATAGTGGAGTTTGGAGTGTGACTGTTTGAGGTTGTGGACAGGTGTCTTTTATACTGATAACGAGTTCAAACAGATGCCATTAATACAGGTAACGAGTTGAGGACAGAGGAGCCTCTTACAGAAGAAGTTACAGGTCTGCGAGAGCCAGAAATCTTGCTTGTTTGTAGGTGACCAAATACTTATTTTCCACCATAATTTGCAAATAAATTCTTTAAAAATCAGACAATGTGATTTTCTGGATTTTTTTTTTCTATTTTGTCTCTCATAGTTGAGGTATACCTATGATGAAAATTACAGGCCTCTCTCATCTTTTTAAGTGGGACAACTTGCACAAGTGGTGGCTGACTAAATACTTTTTTGCCCCACTGTATGGACAGATATTGTTCGGCTTTAAACTTTAAGTCGCAGCCTTGTAGATCGTCTAATTTGTGTTGCCATCAGGGAAAAGTAGTGTTTCTTCCAAAAGAAGAGGCATTTCTGAGAGAAATAAAAGATTTGGTGAAAGTGAAATCAACAAATACTACATGCAAAATATCCGCATCTAAAATAATCTGTTCGCAATTGCATCATTCAATGCTCAAAACAGATTTACACGATTCAGGACCATACGCTATGAGAATCTGTGTTCCCGCAACAATTAAAGCTACTATAAGTTTAATTTCAAAGAAACCACAATTTGGTCAGGTTTATATTTATGATCACAGAGAAGCGATGCAACATAGAATCTAAAGAGTTAAACGATTGGATGTATTAGAAATTCTACAGCCGATAAAAGATATAAATCCATACGTCCAAAGTATCACACTTTACAAGAAATTTATCTGCAAAACATGGACAAAAGTTTTTTTGGATTCCTATATGAATCCAAAAGATCACGCTCGCATATATAATAAACCAACATGTGACGAACAGTCAGCGACAATAGTTTAAGAAAGATGGAGATATCAAAGACAGAGTTCATACTCGTGTTTATCCAAAAGCACAGCACTATTCGTCACAAGCGGCAGATCCGGGAAATGACTAGTGCTTAGGGCCCACACGGGGGTTGTTGATCAAAGCGAGCAGGGGGAAGAGCCCCCCAGTGCTTTTTTTTATAATTATTAATATAACAAAACTTTTAATTCAGTAGTTTACCGCATTTTGGAGTTAGACATATACACATACATACATACATGCATTCATGCATGCACACACACACGCATATACAGTGGGGCAAAAAAGTGATCAGCTCTTTGGTCTTGGCCATAGTGGAGTTTGGAGTGTGACTGTTTGAGGTTGTGGACAGGTGTCTTTTATATTGATAACGAGTTCAAACAGGTGCCATTAATACAGGTTAACGAGTGGAGGACAGAGGAGCTTCTTACAGAAGAAGTTACAGGTCTGTGACAGCCAGAAATCTTGCTTGTTTGTAGGTGACCAAATACTTATTTTCCACCATAATTTGCAAATAAATTCTTCAAAAACCAGACAATGTGATTTTCTGGATTTTTTTTTCTCATTTTGTCTCTCATAGTTGAGGCATACCTATGATGAAAATTACAGGCCTCTGTCATCTTTTTAAGTGGGAGAACTTGCACAATTGGTGGCTGACTAAATACTTTTTTGCCCCACTGTACATAAATACAGGCATACAGTACACCCCCAAAATTCGCGAGGGTTATGTTCCTAGAGCACCCGTGAATTGTGAAAAACCGCAAATTTTGGATGTGGTAAAAAAAAAATGCCTATTTTTATAGTTTAAACCCTAAATATGCCCCCAAAACACTTATAATTTCAAACTCAGCTTAATTCATTACCTAAAAATAAAGAATGTAAATGTAAACTTGTATACTGTACTGCTATGTCTCCTGCAGTGCTAGAATGTAAAATACCGATGTTACCACTATACAGTTGTATGAAAAAGTTTGGGAACCCCTCTCAGCCTGCATAATAATTTACTTTCAGCAAAAAAGATAACAGTGGTATGTCTTTCATTTCCTAGAAACATCTGAGTACTGGGGTGTTTTCTGAACAAAGAATTTTAGTGAAGCAATACGAGGGGTGTCTGGATTCCGCGCAGAATTTTATCGTTTGTCGAGTGTCAGCCTGTCGAAACCTGTTCTGCTGTGTGGAGGGATTATTCAAGTGGTTGCATGTTTCTGTTCAGATGTTTTGCTCCCTCTCTTCCTTCAGAATGAACACGAGAAGCAAACGAACTGAGAGTGCGCAGCCGGCGCTAGCGTGCGTGACTTTCGAGTGATGATTTTTTACGACTTTTCTGATGGTTTAATCTGCTCGGTGGAACACACCATGTTTGCCATCTTTTTCAACATTGATGGCATTGTCGCGTCAATTCCGCTGATGGAGGGGACAACTGTCACCTCTGAGTGGTACACCACTCAGTGCCTGCCTGACGTTTTTTCTGCGATGGCTAGAGGCTGGTCCAAGAACTTGCGAAGGCACTTTTTGCATCATGACAATGCGCCAGCCCACACGGCTAATGCGACGAAGCATTTCATTGAAGACGGTGGTGTCAATGTTTTGAGCCCGCCACCCTACTCGCCTGATCTTGCACCATGTGACTTTTGGCTCTTCCCGAAGGTGACAGAACCCCTGCGAGGCCACAACTTCGAAACTCGAGAGGAACTGATTGCAGCTGTCAAAGAACAGCTGGACAACCTCCCAAAGACAGCCTTTCGCGAGTGTTTTGCGGCGTGGGTCAGAAGAGCCCAAAAGTGCATTGATGTTGGCGGTGAATACTTGGAAAAAGTTTGAAAAGGATCGAAGTACATGAGAAAAATAGAAAAAAAAATCCTTGGCTACTTATTTCGAGTGATTCCGCGCGTAACACAGACAACCCTCGTATTTAGCTGTAGGAAATTAAATCAAATGTGAAAAACTGCCTGTGCAAAAATTTGGATCCCCTTGTAACTTTGCTGATTTGAATACATGTAACTGCTCAATACTGATTACTTGCATCACCAAATTGGTTGGATTAGCTCGTTAAGCCTAGACCTTCATACACAGGTGTGTCCAATCATGAGAAAAGGTATTTAAGGTGGTCAATTGCAAGTTGTGCTTCCCATTGACTCTCCTCTGAAGAGTGACAGCATGGGATCCTCAAAGCAACTCTAAAAAGATCTGAAAACAAAGATTGTTCAGTATCATGGTTTAGGGGAAGGCTACAAAAAGCTCTCTCAGAGGTTTAAACTGTCAGTTTCAACTGTAAGGAATGTAATCAGGAAATGGAAGGCCACAGGCACAGTTGCTGTAAAACCCAGGTGTGGCAGGCCAAGAAAAATACAGGAGCGGCATATGCACAGGATTGTGAGAATTGTTATAGACAACCCACAGATGACCTCCAAAGACCTGCAAGAACATCTTGCTGCAGAAGGTGGAGCTGTACATCGTTCTACAATTCAGCACAATTTGCACAAACATCATCTGTATGGCAGGGTGATGAGAAAGAAGCCCTTTCTGTACTCACACCACAAACAGAGTCACTTGTTGTATGCAAATGCTCATTTATACAAGCCAGATTCATTTTGGAACAAAGTGCTTTGGACTGACGAGACAAAAATGGAGTTATTTGGTCATAACAAAGCGCTTTGCATAGCAGAAGAACAACACTGCATTCCAAGAAAAACACCTGCTACCAACTGTCAAATTTGGCGGAGGTTCCATCATGCTGTGGGGCTCTGTGGCTAGTTCAGGGGCTGGGGCCCTTGTTAAAGTTGATGGATGAATTCAACCCAATATCAACAAATTCTACAGGATAATGTTCAAGCATCAGTCACAAAGTTGAAGTAACGCAGGGGTTGGATATTCCAACAAGACAATGACCCAAAACACAGTTCGAAATCTACAAAGGCATTCATACAGAGGGAGAAGTTCAATGTTCTGGAATAGCCGTCATAGTCCCCTGACTTGATTATCATCGAAAATCTATGGGATGATTTGAAACAGGCTGTCCAGGCTCGGCAGCCATCAAATTTAACTGAACTGGAGATATTTTGTATGGAAGAATGGTCAAAAATACCTCCACCCAGAATCCAGACACTCAAAGGCTATAGGAGGCGTCTAGAGGCTGTTATATTTGCAAAAGGAGGCTCAAGTAAGTATTGACGTAATAGCTCTGTTGGGGTGCCCACATTTATGCACCTGTCTAATTTTGTTATGATGCATATTGCATATTTTATGTTAATCCAATAAACTTAATGTCACTGCTGAAATACTACTGTTTCCATAAGGCATGTCATATATTAAAAGGAAGTTGTTACCAATGATAAACAAAAATCCAAAGAATTAAGAGGGGTTCCCAAACTTTTTCATATAAAACTATGTAATGGAATTCATGCAAGCACATTTTCATTGCCAGAAGCCTTAGACTCTTAAACTGCCACATACTTGAGGTTTAATGCATCCCTAGACGCCAAATACTTTTTGCTGCACTTTTTAAGTAAACATCACAATTCACAAAGAAAAAGTGAAATTTTAATGGAACACTTTTTTTCAAGCAAAGAGCATCACAACTACTACAACACTGATCATTTTACACACTGCTAATGAACTGTAAAAACTATTTTAAAAACTACTGGAACAATATGTACAAAGTGCAACTGACGCAATGGATGAACTTTGGTAAATCACCAAGCCAACTGCGCTTGAACTGGCTGCACTCAAGCACACAGAGGTAAACGCTGACGCTGGCAGGCTAGTTTAGTGCAGCGGCTGAATCCCAGAGACAGTGAGGCTGCAGGATATCACGCTTGGGTCACAGAATTGCACAGAAACACAGGAGATTGTAGAGACAGGGACTTAATTCAAAGACTTCAAACAAATATGTCTCTTACAAATATGTCTCTTACAGAAGTAAAACAAGCTCAGTATGCAGTTAGTTCTCGATTTAAGAATAGACAAACATCATAGGGTAGCACAACGGGAGCGGGACCCCCAACAGGAGCAGAGGATGTCTGGGGGAGGGGAGAGAAACAAAACAATCAGCCAAAAAGGACAAGTGCTGTTCAGGCTTTTAAGTATGCATAGCGCGAGAAGCATATCACACAACAGAGAAGCCGGAAGTAAGCCCAGCAAGTAAGGAAGCAATGTGAAAGTAGTCTATCAGCGTTTTTTAAGAGGGATTTTTTGAAGAGCGTCCGTGTCTTCTAGGGGTCCGTTCAGCCCCCCGATCACAAGGGGCTGGCAGTGGTCATGAGCTGGCTGCTCAATGAATGTATGGCACTGCCTGATCAGCTCATGCGTGCTCACAAATGGCACTGGGAAACGACTATAGCCGGTTGTGGCGGTTTAAGGGATAAGAGGAACAAAACGGAAAACACAAGAACACTCAGCTGGAGATGCATCACAGTCAATCAGCAGCAAGAAGAAATGAATAACGCTGTAGCGGTCCGGTGCCGCTAAGATTTACACCTTCGAGAAGACTGCGATTTATTTATTTTGTATGGTGGAGATTCCAGGGATGCACCCAGCCTCAGCCCGACCCGCACGCACTCACAAGCAGTGACAAAAACAAAGCAAACCAGTAATCAAACAGCAAAAAAAGAATGTGATGAAAACAAATGAAATAAATGAAAACAACAATACCACCCCTGTTCACTTTACGGCAATTACACATTAAATACAACAAAGCACAAACAAACAAAACACACACAGTAAATCATGAAAAACGGCAACAGATGAAATGTAATGATGCAAATAGATAGTCCAGAGATCCGCACGTTGAATGGGAATGTAAAGGTAGTCCTACCGCTAGTTCCCAAAATGGTGAAGACGGGTGGACGGTTTCAGGAGCGCTCCTTTCTTTGCAGGATGGCCATCACATATTAATCAGATCATTAGGACAGCATTTTTTCACTTAAGAAATATAGCAAAGGACAGTACGATGGCACAGTGGTAGTGCTGCTGCCTCGCAGTTAGGAGACCTAGGTTCGCTTCCCGGGTCCTCCCTGCGTGGAGTTTGCATGTTCTTGCCATGTCTGCGTGGGTTTCCTCTGGGCGCTCCGGTTTCCTCCCACAGTCCAAAGACATGCAGGTTAGGTGGATTGGCAATTCTAAATTGGCCCTAGTGTGTGCTTGGTGTGTGGGTGTGTTTGTGTGTGTCCTGCGGTGGGTTGGCACCCTGCCCGGAATTGGTTCCTGCCTTGTGCCCTGTGTTGGCTGGGATTGGCTCCAGCAGACCCCCGTGACCCTGTGTTCGGATTCAGCGGGTTGGAAAATGGATGGATGAAATATATAGACCTCTTATATCATTGAAAGATCCTGAGAAATTAGTTCACGCTTTTGTTTTCAGTCGACTAGATTACTGTAACGTGCTCCTCTCAGGGCTACCCAAAAAAGACATAAATCGATTGCAACTAGTGCAGAATGCAGCTGCTAGAATCTTAACTAGGAAAAGAAAATCCACATTTCTCCAGTTTTGATGTCACTACATTGGTTGCCTGTGTCATTCAGAATTGATTTTAAAATACTGCTTATGGTTTATAAAGGCTTAAATAATCTTGCTCCATCTTATATTTCGGAATGTCTGACACCTTACACTCCAAATCGTAACCTTAGATCTTCAAATGAGTGTCTGCTTAGAATTCCAAGAGCTAAACTTAGAAGAAGTGGTGAGGCAGCCTTCTGCTGTTATGCACCTAAAATCTGGAATAGCTTGCCAACAGGAATTTGCCAGGCTAAAACAGTGGAGCACTTTAAAACACTGCTGAAAACACATTACTTTAACATGGCTTTCTCATAGCTTCATTTTAGTTTAATCCTGATGCTCTGTATATTCAATTAATTATCATTATTATTCATGAGGGCTCCAAAATCCATACTAACCCCTACTCTCGCTTCAGTTCTTTTTCCAGTTTTCTGTGGTGGCGATCTGCACCACCACCACCTAATCAAAGCACTGTGATGTCCCTACATTGATGGATTAAAGACCAGAAGTCCATGTGACCGTCCTTCCATGAGAACCCTGAATACAATGAGGACTGATTGATGTCATTTATGTTAGGTAGAATGCCTAGAGGGGGCTGGGCAGTCTCATGGCCTGGATCCCCTGCAGATTTTATTTTTTCTCCAACCGTCTGGAGTTTTTTGTTGTTTTTTCTGTACTTCCTAGCCATCGGACCTTACTTTTATTCTATGTTAATTAGTGTTCTCTTATTTTAATTCTTATTGTGTCTTTTTTTCCTCTTTCTTCATGTGCTATATAAATAAATTTTGTTGTTAAGTTTCATCTCAGAAGGATGCTTCAAACTAGTAAGAGCGCTTACAATCCTGGAAGGAACTCACTGTTCTACTGCAGTCTCAGCATACATCATCATGGAGGATCTGGGCTCCTACCTGATGAATGGAACTGCATAACCTATGGTTTTGGTACCAAAAACCAATGATCTGTTGAATCAGATGGGCATGCGGCAGAGCAGAGAAGTGCTTGACCACCTGTATGATGCATTCCAACTGGCCTTTGCTAAGTTTTCAAAACATTGGGATGTCCATCCTGCAAAGGAGGTATATAAGCTGGTCAGTGTTTTTGATCCCAGGCAGGCCCCTACTACGGACAAACACATTGAAAGATACATAAAACAAACTTCTGGTGAACCCATCATTAGAACTGAGTGAAGAATGGACAGTGTATTTACACTGTGCTTCAAATGAGGGTGTCTCTTTTTCTGTGGAGCTGGCTGATTACTGGAAGGGTGCAAGACAGTGTTTCCAAGGGTGACAGAGATAGCATTGCCATACATATACTTCCCAGTCAGCTCAGTTGACTATGAGAGGAGCTTTAGTAAATATAAGACTCTCCTCACAGACAAAAAAGTAACTCAGTGAACTAAACACCACGTGCCTTACAATTATGTACTTCAATGGGGATGTGTGTCAGAGATGAAAATAAACCAGATTTGAACATCTCCAGGTTAAAACAACTTGTACTAATAATGGGTGATTTAAATATAATGACTGTTAGTTTGCTGAATTCAGATGTTTAAACAAACAAATTTTATTTTAAGTTTGTGTATTTTTTTAATTATGCCTTGAACTTTTGTTTGTTTGTTTGTTTATGCCCTGGACTTCTAGCCATTATGTTTATGTACAACTAGCCAACCCGCGGCGTACCATACGCCGCATAATCAGGCCGCTTTTTTAATGATTTTTAAGCACAGGGAAAAATTTAACATTTGAAAAATCCGGAGGAGAGGGGGAGGACGCCCATTACGCCCCATCCGTCATGCTAGTCTGCTGATTTCTCGTTCAGTAACCTGTGAGTAGTGATGGGCGGGGTGAAGCCTCGCGAAGCATCAACACGTTTGAAGCACTTGTGTCGGAAATTGTCAAATGCTTTGAAGCTTCGATACGCTCACCTCTCTCGTGACACCTCCTGGCCATTTTCATTAACGTTACAGAAACTTATGATACACTTCAATGTCGTCTGTTAAAAGTCGTATTGCTTTTATTTTTTCGTAGCTACAGACTCACAACGAAGAGAAGGGTTTGTCAGCAGCTTCTAGTGTCTGATGTCTAAAAAATATAAATATAAATAACGCCGACAGGCAGAATGCACTATACAATAGCAAGAGTTAAACAAAATAAGACGCCTCACCTCATGCATTCCCGGCTCTTTCAATTAGTATTTACTTTTGCACTGTATCATTATAATCGCTCCTGTTATTAGTATTATAATTAACCCTGATCTTTTCTTGAGATCACATTTAATAGCCTTAAATGTTTTCTTTGGTCTGTCTTAATTAAAATGGAGTAGACAGAAAATAAAGGTTTATCCCTGTACTTTGCCATGATATAGGTAAGCACATTTGAGAAAGAAAATGTGAAATCCTTAAATCACAGATGTCATTATTCGATCAAGTATTAAAATCTGCAGTGCTTCGAAAGCTCGACACAGTGTCGAAACCTTAGTATCGAGCGGCCCATCACTACCTGTGAGTCACGTAAAGTTTTCATTGTTGTTTGCGATTCTGGCCGCTTTTCGCGTACTGAGTTGTTCCGGAGTCACAGTTGAGAAACAGTTTTTTAATGTCTTTTAAGCACAGGGGAAAAAATGAATATGTGGCCCGGTGCATTCTTTAACTGCCTTGTGGCGCTGTAGTAGTATGGCTGCTTTGCAGTAAGGAGACAGTGGAAGACTGTGGGTTCGCTTCCCGGTTCCTCCCTGTGTGGATAGCAAATTATCCGCGACAAACAAACTGTTTGCGCCGCTTTTTCAATGTTTTTTAAGCAGAAGGAAAAAAAATGAACATTTGGAAAATCCGTAATGCTGCTTTCAGTAAGTACAATGCACACGCGTTTAATTTGTCAGCCACTTTTTGCTAGTTTTCTTTTCTGGTTTGGGCCGCTTTTGCAGTGTTACCTCTTGTGTATATTATATCTTGAAATCCTTCGAGTTGCTAATTAACTAACACCCACCCACTCAGCTTGTGTGAAAAAAATGCGCCCGTTCTTTCATCATTTTGTTGCAGCCTATCAAAGACTTGCTGATCATGTTTTGTAGACTCAATATACATTGGCTTTTCACTCAGCGCGAGGGCGCGCATTCATCTCGGATTATTACATCTTGCTAGACTAATCTGCTACACGGCTGCGTTTGAAAAACCGACTTATCCCGGATGAGTTTCACCGGCATTAATGATTAGGAATCTGGTTGGAACAAAACCCTGCAGCCACAGGGGTTCA
Organism: Erpetoichthys calabaricus; assembly: GCF_900747795.2. NCBI lineage: Eukaryota > Metazoa > Chordata > Cladistia > Polypteriformes > Polypteridae > Erpetoichthys > Erpetoichthys calabaricus. Next base: position 72,844,945 of record NC_041404.2, read on the forward strand.
CCAGGACCGAGTTTGGCAAACACTGCTAAACAGAGACGAAACCGACTCAGGTGAGGAAAGGGGGCGGGCAAAGTAGTTGCAGCTATTGATTATTCAGTGTTGTTTGCCTGGGTGTCTGATCTGCTCAACAGGATTATAAATAAAAGGAAAACAATGTGAAGGCAATGTCACAGGTGATCCTGTGGTATAGCGGGTCCACAGCTCCCCTTCAAAAGCCCATTTTTAAATAAATAATCATCGCACTCACAGTGTAGCGAGGGGCGTGGAAGTGTGGCTGAAACGGTTTCAGGGTAGACTCGTGCTTCAGGCATTTCTCCCCTGTGCAGTGTGTGAGCCAGCGAGTGAGGAGAGAGAGAGAGAAAGCCGGTACGTTAAGAGTGAGCGAGAGCAGGCTCGAAGGCAATGTGTTCCTGTGGTATAGCGGGTCCATAGCTCACCTTCAAAAGGCCATTTTTAATCAGGCGACTGACAGTAGTGGAGTCAGGCACAGAGAAGGACAGTTGCAGAGAGAGCGTCTCGACTGTTGCAGGGCCTGAAGCAGGTGAGACGCTAATGAAAAAGAGGCACAGGGCTTATTGGTTTTTAAAGACTGCTTCCTTCATTGTGTTTTAACTTCAGTTTTAAAGGATTGCGCAGCTCTCTCTCGCGCGCTGCCTCTGTGTGTGTGTGCGTGGCTCTCTCTCGCGCGCTGCCTCTGTGTGTGTGTGTGTGTGTGCGCGTGTGTGCGTGGCTCTCTCTCTCGCGTGCTGCCTGTGTGTGTGTGTGTGTGTGTGTGCGTGCGTGGCTCTCTCTCACGCGCGCTGCCTCTGTGTGTGTGCGTGGCTCTCTCTCGCACGCTGCCTGTGTATGCCTCTGTCTCTCTCTGGCGTTGCCTCTGTGTGTGTGTGTGTGTGCCTGCCTCTGTCTCTCTGGCGCTGCCTCTGTGTGTGCCTCTGTCGCTGCCTGTGTGTGCGCACGGCTCTCTCTCTCGCGCTGCCTGTGTGTGCCTCTGTCTCTCTCTGGCGCTGCCTCTGTGTGAACCAAGATTCCACTGAGGTTGACTAATGAAAAGTCAACGTGGCTCAGAGCTGCAAGTGGACTGTGGCACAGACAAACAGAAATGACGGCATGTTTTTCGAGGCGTCGCATCCGAGTTGGTGGGCGTGACTGATTTTTTCGTCGTATCCAATGATCTAAGAGTTGGTGGGCGTGGCTCCTTTCTGCGTGCGCCATTGGCGTCTTACTTGTCGGCGGTTTAGTGAATCCACGCCCCTTCCGGCGTGCTTTCCATGGTCGGCTACTTGTCTTCTGGCTTAATGAATTATATATATATATATATATATATATATATATATATATATATATATATATAAGGTACAGTTGTGCTAGTGAGCTGTTTCAATAAAAGGAATGTAAAGTGCCATTTCATTGTTTGTGTAAAAAAAAAAAAAAAAAATCCCAATAAAATGAAAAACAAAACCGTGAAAACCAGAAATCAGAAAAAATAAAACGGAATTTATGAAAAAATAAAACTAGATAATGTAATTATTGTTAAATCTATAGGAAGAAAGGTATTTTCAAGTAGGATGTATGCTGTGCATAGGCAAGGGGAAGAAAATAAGGCAGAATAAAAGAAGATAGTTACCCATCTTTGCATCTTTGCACAAGTATTTTTCAGTAAGATTTTTCAAATACATTTACTACTTATGCTATCATTTTTACTGTGCTTCAAAACAGTATTACTATAAAGCAAAATTTTTAATTGGGTAAAGGTATATTGTTCAAAGAGCACATATATTCTCACAGAGGTTAAGCAGCTGAGAAGGAATGCCTTCAAAAGCAAGTAGTGCAGTGAGTGGGTAACTGCTTTAGTGATTGGCACAGTTGTAGCTCAGGTCGGAAGACAAGCATTTGGTCTGCTTGTGCCGAGCTGCTACGGTTCTTTGCTTGAAGCAGCTGTCCACATGAGGTCCTATAAAGCAGCTGTATTAAAGTACAGTGAAATCTCCACAATAAAACATTCCATCTCACATTAACTCCACAAATGTTTAGCTATCTTGACTATGACTTGATCTTTTCTGTCTTTGTATTTGTTTTTCCTAGTATGTATCAATATCACTGCTTTGAAATGCATTGCCGAGTGCTTTCAATAAATTCCTGATGTCCATAAACACACTGCAAGACACCCTCATTGGATAAAACAAATATTCCACTTACAGTGAACTTTAAAAACACATTCACACAGTGTTCATCATAAAACATAAACCTCCTTTCTTCTTGGCTCTTACATGATAGTGAACTTGTATCTCCATGAAAGACAGTAAAGTTATCTGGTGTCTCAGTAGTTAGCTATGTTTGCAGCAGCTTCTAATGTCTCTCCATGTAACCATTCTTTTCTGAATATCATCTGGCTTATTATCCAGTGACTGTACCACAAAAATGCTAGGAAGGGGAGGTACACCCTGAGAAACCATGTGGGGGTGGGGGTTGATGCATGACTGAGTAATTGAGAGAAGAGAGATGATAAAGCACTTAACAGCAAAATTTACAAGACCCACTGTGATTAAATCTCTTGGCTTGGGCAAATTTTCACTGGAAATTTCAGAAAGGACCCTGGCTTGGATCTGCTCATGGAAATGGATGAGCGAGTGTCAATGACATTACTTGCGGCCAAATGTGAAAAACCTGAGGGGAAAGTAATCAAAGTTAGTAGTGAGAGGTGTAGCCAGTGGATACAATGCGTAGGCTGTGGACAAGGCACATGAGAGCGGAAGAGGAAGGAACGGTGAATAATCGGAACAGCTGCAGTGAGGATAGTCAAGCAAGAAGATCACTTCCAGTAAACCTCACATAGGAAGGTAAGCGAGACACACTGCATTTTGCAGTATATTAGGCACCAGTGATGACAAAATGTCAACCGAGTAATGCCAAGCAGAGAAAGATAAACCACCATAGACACACATTCAAAATGAAGATCTATCAAAAAAAATGCAGAACCACCAAAGGACAGTATTAAAGGATATCTCAACCTCAACTATTCAAGAACAAAAGCAGAATTAATACGTTTCCAATTTTTGTTTAAGAAGAATTAATATGTTTCCAATTTTTGTTTAATGAGTAAAGTGCTGAACTGTAAGTAAACAACATAATACATAATGATGACTAGTGCTGGGAGATAAAATGATTTCGACTTTTTGAGGGAGATACAAAAAACTTGATAATGCTAAATGCAGGCTATAAAATTGATCAAACTCGTTTTTCCTGTATTAAGTTTAAAACGATAATGTGTTGCAACAGACGATACCTGTGGCCTGTCACACTGCATGTAGGCTTAACAAAGCGCCAGCACTACAGCAAATCATAATTCAACCTGAAATTCTTGCCTATCCCCACAAAGAAACTAGGTTGTAAACATTAGTAATGTGCTTGGGAAATGTTGTGCAGCGAGGACCTGCCGGTAAGTGAAGCTGAAGAAGAAAATCTGTTAACTGCTCAGAAAGAGACAATACCAAAGAAAAGGCACACGTCATCAAAAGATTGGAAGTGGTTCGGCTATCTCAAATCAGACCAAGCACAAATAAAGCCAGTATGCAAGATACAGTGCATCCGGAAAGTATTCACAGCACATCACTTTTTCCACATTTTGTAATGTTACAGCCTTATTCCAAAATGGATTAAATTCATTTTTTTCCCTCAGAATTCTGCACACAACACCCCATAACAGTGGGGTGTGGCTGCAATGGCGAATTGCATCTCAATCATTAGACTGTTGATGTGACATATCTGGTAGAGATGATGTGATTATACACTGCGGGCTTATTTCTTGTGGTGTACCTGTGAATACTTTTAATTGGATTAGCTAAGCTTAAACATTGCCATGCTCAGGGAATACTAAAAACAATAAAATTTATATTTAATATTGCACACCATATTAATTCGGGGACAAGATTAAATCGGTGCATTTTGGGCAGACAGAGCCCACGTTAATATGGGTACATCAGGTGGAATAAGTGCACTGCTAAGAAGAGAGATCAGAGAATCACTGGCTCAATAGTGAAGAGATACAACTGCTTCACACCAAGACCGAAAACCTTAAGTGTACAATTTTTTTCTGTATCTTATTTATAAAAATACAGCTGCATTCACATCCCAGAAGCACAAGGAAGAGGAATTGTTTACCTCAGGAGAATCAGAGCGCTGCTCCATGGAGATATCTTGGCCAAGAGACATTGCAATTGCTCTCATCATTTGGTCTTCTTCGGACATACTCAGGTCCTAGAGAAGAATTTTTGTCATTGAAATGATACATTCAGGTAATTATTAGACATAACTCTTATTTGTTTTAAACTATTAATTCTTTAATACAGCCAGTTTAATGCATAAACTGGGATAAAAAAGTGAAAGTATTTCAAGCAGGAGCCTATGTAATTAACCTAATTTTATTAGGGATGCTTGTTTATAAAAAGTATGGCAAACTAAGATTCAGCAGAAGTATAGTTTTACAGTAGCTAAAGATTTTCATTATAGCCTTTAGTGGGTCATGTTTCTTTTACCTTAATTTTAATTAATTTGCTGTTTAAAATTTTTTAACCCTTAATGGTTTGTTTTCCTTAAAGAGCAGCCAGCCAATGACATTCAAAGAAATTCAACATATGAGTAGCTAACCTTTTCCTTTGCAAATAATTTGCTGAAAAAGAGACACTTTATAGTAGTTTATATAAAAGAGATCAAGGTAACTGATCCACTGTTAGGTACTTTATGGATGATTTAGAATTTAAAAAAAAAAGTCAATTAAAATGAATGCAAAAATAAGTTTTTCATTAGTAGCAGTAATTGGCTACTACCATAGAAAATGGCTACCAAGAAAGCTGCTGGAAATTTACTCGCCTAAAAATATAAGAACACTAATAGACTGAATCTTTTGTAAACTGGAACAGGTGACTTTATTTTTACTAATTTAGAAAAGCAATAATGCCACTCCTACATTAAAGGAAATGCATTTTTGCACGCTGTGCTTCATATTATTTTGAGAATCTAGTATGTTTAGTAATAGTAATGTATAGTAAATTTAAAAAAATAAATAGTACATCTGCTGTACATAGGTTGAATTGCATGTTTTGAAAACTGTAATATGATGCTTTGAGAAAAACAAGGAACAGCTGATTATTCTTAAACTATGCTAGTGATTCAAGTCTGCTGCCACTCGCAATAGTACAGTTTTAAGGTAAATCAGATTTTGGCATTACCTATTTTATAGGAAATAATGTAAATGAGAAAATGCCCTGCCAACAGATAACAGGAATACAAAAATCATCTTACTCTCACTACACCACCCAGCAGAGGCGGAGGATGAGTGAGAAGGTACTCTGTTGCTTGCTCCATTGTGCTGGTATTCAGAAGAGCTTCCATGGCATGTTCCCTGGAGAATCCCATGTCCATCAGCTGAAAAACCAAAAGAAAACTATTTGCATACAAGTTTTCTAAGTAGAGGTAATGCAAGAAACATGAGAATTCCCAGTTCTCAATGCAAAGCAACCTACATGCTACTATATAGTGTATGCGTGTGTATATATATTAAACCAAAAACCAAAAAAAAAAAAACAAAAAAAAAACCACGTCTTTATTTTAAAACTAAGAGTGTCAGTATCATAACACAGGCAGTTCAGACTAACTGGTTTTTATCCCACTATCAGTTACACATTTTCACAAACCTCATTCAAGCCTAAGGGAATTCACTTTTTGCCTTTATGTACAACTTTTAAAAATTAATGTATAAGACTGGACAAAGACCATAATTAGTAATTTTTTGCTCTTCCAAAGCAACTGGTAGTTGAATTCCCTTCCACATCAAGCCACTATAATGCTTGGGACAGTTTGAGTCACAGGTGCTTGATTACTCAGGTGTGTTTCATTAGTGCAGGTATAAGATACCTAGCCTTAATTCAACCCTTTGGAGACAGTAGCTGTCATTGTTCAACATGAAGACAACAGCTGTGCCAATGAACGTTAAAGAAGCCATTAATGAGGCTGATAAACAAGAGTAAAAGCATTAAAGACATCAGTAAAACCTTAGAATTACCAAAATTAATTGTCTGCAATATCATTAAGAAGAACCAAGTAATTACAAAGGGACTGGTAAGTCAAGGAAGACCTCTACTGCTGAAGACTCCCAAGCCACAAGTGTGTCTGACAGAAACCATCTTCAGTACGCAAATGCATGTACAGTATGTCAGAGGTGACTATCTGCAAATGACTTCAAGAACAGAAATACATAGGCCACACTGCAAGGCACAAACCACTAGTTACCCTCTGAAAGTAAAGGATCTTGATCAATACTGATTGTTTACCTGTTGTAACTGCTGCTGATTGACTTGTGGCTCTCTTCTCTGTGCAGTACCTTCTTCAGGTGCAGCACCTTCTTCCTCACCTCCACGAGCACCATCTTTCTCTTTGGATAAACGTTCACGGATGACTGGTTCACCTCTGAGAATATGGCAGAGAATGGCAAGCATGGACTCTGCCATGCGGCCTCCATATACCTTCAGAGGTTTCCTGTTCCACAAGTTCAGGATACAGTTGAATGCAGCCTATACACCAAGGAAACAAACAAAAAAATATAACCAAACCTTGATAAACAGTACCTGCAACATTACTAGGAAAACATTTATGATTGACTATACTTAAACCATAAAAAACTGCAGGCAATGGAGGAAAAAATTGAGGAGCAGTACACAAGGCACATATCAGAAGACTGATGTGATTTGAGATCTAGAAAAGTAATTTCAAAATCAGCTCTTAGTACAACTTTCAAAATTCAAAAGCAGAAAAAAGGCAAAGAAAAAATCCTAAAATGTATCGTGAAGGGCTGTGTTTAAGAAGCAGAATGCTTTTACCAATGATGCTGCATGCTAACCATTTAAAAGAAATGCTTCATTGTAATCTGCAAAGTATTAATCACTGCTGTGCCTAGTTTTCTTATAGATAAATTAGCTATGAGAAAGAGAAATGATGAAGAGGAGGGATCGCTCAGAATGTTACATCTCCCTCTCAGCATTTGTATTCCCTGAGTGGACCTCGCTGAAGCATAATTAGGACACTAGGAATTACAAGCTGTTACTTATATTGCTCAGTTCAACAGAGAACTGGTAACAGCTGCTTAATGTATTGCTAGTTACATTTGATGGCAAGTGTGCACAAAATGACTTAACATTTTGACAACAGTATTTACAGTACTGTATTATGCTTGAGAATTAGTGATGTCCTCAAATGTCCCTATTTAATTCAAAAGATGTGCAAGTTTCAAATAATTAGCATGATATTACATTTATGGTCAAAATGGAAATAAAAACTCTCTATGGAACTGTAAACGAGCAGGTATCATGGAATGGTCTTTATTTGGAACACAATATCTATTATTGTATTGATTGTTCACTTGTATTTTTAAACTGAATTCTGTTTCACAATTTGTGTTCTGCACATAACATATACCATTCTTCAAGGAGGGAAAAAAAATCACAAGGTGCTACACAAAGAAAAGGTTTTCAAAAGCAGCCCACATCGCAAGAATGAAAAATGCAAAGAGTTGCAAAAAAAAAATGCACTGTTTCAATTTGGCCAATGAAAAACTACTTTTGAGGTAGTTTATTTCATCAAAACAAAAAAAAAACTAAAGGAAAAATAAGCAGATTAAGAAAATTGATATTGTGAAATAAGAACGCAATAATACCTCTTTTCTTACATGAAAAGACATTCTCCAAAAAGGTTGATATACATTAAAAAGCCTGAAACTAGGATAAACAAACAAAGGAATGTAAAGATTGTAATAGACAACAAGGGTTGGCCAGTATCCCAGTCGAGAAAGATGGACCTCTACCTGGCCAGGAGGCCTTTTATAATGGAAGGATGTGGGTGGATGGGCAATCCCGACCAGGTTGGTTAGTGATACCTTTCCAGATTGGGGGGGCTACTATAATAGATGGACAAGGGAGATTGCTTCCCAGGGCCATGTGCTTCCCCATTACACTGAGTGATGACATCCCTCTAGCATGTTTCCTGTTCCGACACCTGCAGGGCTGCACTGGAGTTGTAATTTTAGCGGGCAGCTCTGGTGGGGTCTTTCAGTACCACTAGGGGGAGCTGCTGGAGGCAGGCTCTGCCCAACCCAGCTTCCTGGATGCAATGCGGAAGCACCAGAAGAACTTAAGCCCAAAAGTGCTAGGATAGACTTTCAGCAAACAAAACAGAAAAGAGAGAAGTGGCTTACTCAATGGACTGCAGAAAGGCATAACATTAATATAAAAGCAAACTGTTCAAAAAAGTCAAGTCAAAATTTATTTATAGAGCACAGTTAAGGCCACAGAAGTGGTTTCTTAAGTGTTGTACATGAAAATACATAAAATCAAAGAATGGTAAGATAAACAATGAAAAGAAAAACAAACGACTGACAAATAAAAACTAGCAGCATATAAAAATATATCTTGAGCGGCAAAAACAGTGTTTTCAGCAAAGATTTAAAAATTGACAGGGTTGGAACTGCTCGTATCTGAAGCAGTAGGCTGCTCCAGAGCCGAGAAGCAGTCACTGAAAAAGCAGTGGAAAACTGAGGCATTAGAGGGTTTAATTATGCAAGAACTGTAAGAATTAACTCTAGAAGTTGTGTGACAAGGCATCTTTGAGACATTTCATACATTGTTCTACAAATACATATACATATACACATATATACACATATATACAGTGGAACCCCGGTTCACGAACGCCTCGGTACACGTACAACTCTGTTTACGACCAAAAAGTTCGCCAAACTTTTGTCTCGGTTCACGAACAAGCCAGTTTCCCTTTTGGTTTGTGCGCGCTGATGATTTCCGCACATGTTGCATTGTTCTCGGTCAGACGTGAACTGCTGCAATGTAAGAGAGAGAGAGAGAGAG